>NC_087066.1:42785368-42979981 GCF_963678635.1 Symsagittifera roscoffensis | reverse complement strand
ACTTAGATCTTCTAAAAACAACTTTAACGTCACTTTGTCCTTCCAATATTAATCCAGCAATATTATTGAATTGGTTATTTAGTTTTGTCATGGCTGTTCTGATCAAAATTATCGAGTTCGGGAAGAAATAGATAATCATGTTGGGTCATTTTCAGTCTTTTTCTGAGGATTTTGGTCAACAATTTAAAGTTATTCTATGCCAAAATCTTTAAAGTTGAAATATCAAATTTTTTGCTTTTAAGTCTTCTACGCCATGCTTTTAAAGTTTGTGCGCTATGATCACTCATTTTGAGGTTGAAACTTTGTATTTGATAAAAGAGTCCTCAGAACTGAAGCAATGGAACCTGATCTAAACTACATTTTATTATTGGATAAATTAGATATTTTAATACTGTAAAATATTTAATATTAACCAATCATAATCCATCCAACTAACAACCCACTTATTTGTAAGTTCTGAAATTACTTGTAATTTCAGCACCAGAGAGATTTGAATTTAACTTAGAAATTAGTTGCCTCTCCAAGAGAACTTCAGCTGCCGCAATAAGCCAGTATACTCTAGATCTATTGAGCCTAGCAGAGACTAGTTAAACACCCTGAGACTAGTAGATATAAGAGTAAGATTAGGATCGATATTAGACTAAGAAGTTGCACGAATCTATCCGGCCGAAAATAAAATAGCGTGACGAGCAGACGGTGTACCCTATCCGAAGTTACTCTATGAGTTAACCAAAAGGATCTAACTCATCTGGTGCGACCATAAGTCTCCAATAAGATCCTAATAGCTTAGAATTAACCAAATATAGATAAGAAATTAGACAAAACATTTTCAAAAAGTTACAGGATAATAACTTAATTGAAATGTCTCTACGACTCAATAGATCAGGGCCGATATTCCGCACAATACTAGAGCTACCCGGTATTGGAAGAAGACCTCGAACGAGAGACGACATTCGACTACATAGAAACTTACCATTTAGTTTCATGGTTGTACGGCAAAAGCCAACACAAACTTTTATATTTAGAATCTAATTAGCAATGAATTTAGATTTTCAATTGCAAACCTAAAATTTTGAAGGAAATCTCTATGATTATCTCAGGCGCTAAACAAAATTACTAATGTACAATAACGATTGATAAAAAGATCTCAGATCGTTTTCTCAACTTCTGCAGTATTATATAAAACATATTCATTTGAAAAATATTTATTAAAAATAAAAATAAAAATTAGTAGCATGACAATAAATTGTTAGTAGATATAAATCATCCTGTTGTTCCAGCTTCATCACCTAAACATAACAGCAATCATAAGCTAAATAACATCATAAAAAACTAAAACTTTATATCAAATAAATTTAAACCAATTTAAACTTATATTTACTTAATTTTAAACCAGATCATCAAGGTTTATCTTTGGATCTTAATAAACTTTCTATCTCATTAATTTTTAATTCTGATCATCAAGGCTTATCCTCGGATCAAAAAGAACACTTTTGTTCTCCCCCACCCACTTATTAAGTGTCTAACGACCTCAAACGTCGATTCACTACCCAACCTTTTCAAAAGACCCAGGACTAATGGAAATTTTTAATAACACTAACCATTCAAATTAGGCTAAAAAGTGAAGAACTTCGGTTATTTATCCTTCACTTGAACCCTCTTTTTACCAGACCCAGGATAGATCTGAGACTTAGTAAATTTAAAATAGTATCTAACGAACTACTTGCGTTCTAATTATACCTGAACCTTGTGGATCGATTTACTATTCTCCAACCCTTGAACATAATCACTACCCCTAAGTAAGATTAAGTAAGTTAACACCTTAATTTGGACTAGCCACGAGAAAGTAAAAAATCATTCTCCGGAATCGATATACTTTTCTCTCCAACCCTGAACAAAAAGTCCCAGGTTAAGCTAACCAAAAAATCGTAAGGACTAACAGTCTAGGAAAATAAAAATCACTAATAACTTCTAGCATCCCTCATCCTAAACCTTATGTCATTCAAAAATTTAGGAAATAAACAAACAATCGTTTTACACAATTATGAAATAGAAAACCAAAAATATGATCTTGTAATATTTCCACATACACAAACAGTTGGATACATTAGAACAAAACGACAAACAATAAAAGGAAAAATTATTAGCAAACAAAGACAAATCACACGAAAAAGATTTTCAAAAAATAGAAACGCATTTTCCGAATCAGAAACCAACAGTTTAGACGAACTATACAAATTAAAGGAATCAATAAAAAAAACTGCCCCATCCATGATCAATTATATTTTTCCGACTCAGAAACAACTTCAAACTCAACAAAAAAAGGAAAAAGAAGAATAAAAAGCAACATAAACACAAACCAGTACACCTATATAATTGGAATCAACCAATTAGACATATTGATAGTTATATATTACTAGTTATCAAACGAAAAAATGAGCCACACTCAAAGTGACGAAAGCCCAGATGAAGAAGCAGTTTTTCCTTTTCTTATTGATTCACTCCATGATAGAGGACAAACACAATTTTGTCAAAACTTACTCGTAAACTTATTTGAACCAGGAATCAGTCCATGCAAAACAGAGTTCCCGGACGTAAAAATCAAAAGACAAATTATAGAACATTATCTAACAGACATATGTAACCTAACACAACAATATGGAATCTACACCATAGAATTCAGCACACCACGAACAGCTCATAACAAATATGTAATTCAAACAGACGCTATAGATTTAGAATTTTCGAAAGTATTCGTAGAATACATCAAAAGCATACAATATCATAATTCACAAAGAGCAAACTCAATATTCACTAATGAAGTTTTTGCAATAATATATAGTTATATATCTATATTAGAAAAAACGGAAGTTCAAAGCACATCACCAATAGAAACATCCAAACATACAAAAGTAAGAAACGAAATCACAATTTTTTCAACATTTTTACATATAATCCGCGAAAATTTCACCAATGATGATGTCTCACAAAACACCAAACATGATTTACAAAAAATTTTAGCATGGTTTATAATAGATTATTTTACCCACAACCTAGATTTAATTTCGCAAGCAAGAAAAAATTTCAAACCCCAAAGTACCAATGACGACACTGTCATTGCAGAACAATCAGATTATGTTTGGGACTCTGAATGGTCTCATCCTGCATTTATAAACATTCCACAAGATATCTCGAGTCAAGCGATATGTACAATATCTTTTCACACAGATTATGTGAAAGTACTACCATTAACGATTGACGCAACACCATTAAATTATAATACATTTTTACCTGATACTCGAAATAACAGCTTAAATTCAACAGTCATACAAAAAGTCCCAGGTTAAGCTAACCAAAAAATCGTAAGGACTAACAGTCTAGGAAAATAAAAATCACTAATAACTTCTAGCATCCCTGATCCTAAACCTTATGTCATTCAAAACTTTAGGAAATAAACAAACAATCGTTTTACACAATTATGAAATAGAAGACCAAAAATATGATCTTGTAATAACTCCACATACACAAACAGTTGGATACATTCGAACAAAACGACAAACAATAAAAGGAAAAATTATTAGCAAACAAAGACAAATCACACGAAAAAGATTTTCAAAAAATAGAAACGCATTTTCCGAATCAGAAACCAACAGTTTAGACGAACTATACAAATTAAAGGAATCAATAAAAAAAACTGCCCCATCCATGATCAATTATATTTTTCCGACTCAGAAACAACTTCAAACTCAACAAAAAAAGGAAAAAGAAGAATAAAAAGCAACATAAACACAAACCAGTACACCTATATAATTGGAATCAACCAATTAGACATATTGATAGTTATATATTACTAGTTATCAAACGAAAAAATGAGCCACACTCAAAGTGACGAAAGCCCAGATGAAGAAGCAGTTTTTCCTTTTCTTATTGATTCACTCCATGATAGAGGACAAACACAATTTTGTCAAAACTTACTCGTAAACTTATTTGAACCAGGAATCAGTCCATGCAAAACAGAGTTCCCGGACGTAAAAATCAAAAGACAAATTATAGAACATTATCTAAAAGACATATGTAACCTAACACAACAATATGGAATCTACACCATAGAATTCAGCACACCACGAACAGCTCATAACAAATATGTAATTCAAACAGACGCTATAGATTTAGAATTTTCGAAAGTATTCGTAGAATACATCAAAAGCATACAATATCATAATTCACAAAGAGCAAACTCAATATTCACTAATGAAGTTTTTGCAATAATATATAGTTATATATCTATATTAGAAAAAACGGAAGTTCAAAGCACATCACCAATAGAAACATCCAAACATACAAAAGTAAGACACGAAATCACAATTTTTTCAACATTTTAACATATAATCCGCGAAAATTTCACCAATGATGATGTCTCACAAAACACCAAACATGATTTACAAAAATGGTTTATAATAGATTATTTTACCCACAACCTAGATTTAATTTCGCAAGCAAGAAAAAATTTCAAACCCCAAAGTACCAATGACGACACTGTCATTGCAGAACAATCAGATTATGTTTGGGACTCTGAATGGTCTCATCCTGCATTTATAAACATTCCACAAGATATCTCGAGTCAAGCGATATGTACAATATCTTTTCACACAGATTATGTGAAAGTACTACCATTAACTATTGACGCAACACCATTAAATTATAATACATTTTTACCTGATACTCGAAATAACAGCTTAAATTCAACAGTCATACATAATGAAAATCTCAATGGAACCAGAAATCTTACACAGCAAGATATTCAAACACCATCGCACTTCATAAATGAAGAAGTAGTCCAAACAACAGTAACAACTACACAAAAAAAGTATTTCACCAATACGTCCAAATCTCACAACACCAAAAAATACAAATACATTACTACCACAGGTAACCTTACAGTCAACCGTTAAACCTTCGGCTGCCCCAAAATACTCACATATGGACTATCAGACATATAGACCAATGACAAAACCGTCAAAAACACAAAAAACGTTCACAAAAAACACTTTTGCAGAACACAATTATAATTATGCACACCAACAAAAAACAAATCAACCCCCTCGAAAAAATACACAAAATTTAAATCACGTGTGTTCCCATTATTGGAATCTCCCAAATACATCAACCAATTCAGTAAATTTCCCAGATAATCAATACCCTCCACAGGATTATAGTGAAAATTATCCATTTTTTCAACAAATTAAAAATAAACAACAGAAACTTTATAACACAAATAACTTATCATCTGATGATGAAGATTACTATCAACCAAAAATTTTGCACCATATACTAAAAAATATCGCACACAAAGACCGCGACAATCTCAACCATCCCAAAATATGAAAATTTTCCCACAAAATCCAACAGATATACAAAATCCACAACAAATGCATATACAAAACCCATTTAACACACAATGCTTTCAACCAATACAGCCACAAAACCCAATGACTATGCATTCTTATCAACCAACTCAAAAGCAGAATCAAATACCGCTTCCATATTACCTCCAGCAACATGAAATAACAAAAAATCAACTTCAAATTTTTCACAAATGCCAAATGCCGCAGAAACACTACAGATGACTATGAATCCATACCTCATGGGTGGATCATCAATAACATCGAATAAACCACTGATGGTATTCACAGTAACATACTCTGAATATTCTGTAGAAGATTATTTAAATGCAGTCACAGCAAATTTAATTTTAAATATGGGACCTGAACCAGGTATCTTGTTGAAAAACTAAATGATAATTCAAAAGAATTTATTTTTGGACTTGAATAAATAGTTATCTCAATTCTTTTAAATGGCTGAGATCGGATTTGGTTTCAGTACTCTGAACTCTCAGCGGTGTACCAAAGTCTTAGATATCGTGACCTTGGACACTATGATAATATAATATAATAATTCACTGAAGGTTACGGTTATATCATCCTACTGCTATTGCAGTAGCAGTATCACGAGCTGTATTCTAAATGGGACAGATTTTATTTAGAAATTAAACAAAAAAAATTAAAAATAAACAACAGAAACCTTATAACACAAATAACTTATCATCTGATGATGAAGATTACTATCAACCAAAAATTTTGCACCATATACTAAAAAATATCGCACACAAAGACCGCGACAATCTCAACCATCCCAAAATATGAAAATTTTCCCACAAAATCCAACAGATATACAAAATCCACAACAAATGCATATACAAAACCCATTTAACACACAATGCTTTCAACCAATACAGCCACAAAACCCAATGACTATGCATTCTTATCAACCAACTCAAAAGCAGAATCAAATACCGCTTCCATATTACCTCCAGCAACATGAAATAACAAAAAATCAACTTCAAATTTTTCACAAATGCCAAATGCCGCAGAAACACTACAGATGACTATGAATCCATACCTCATGGGTGGATCATCAATAACATCGAATAAACCACTGATGGTATTCACAGTAACATACTCTGAATATTCTGTAGAAGATTATTTAAATGCAGTCACAGCAAATTTAATTTTAAATATGGGACCTGAACCAATTATTACACCACTCGATCAAAATTGGATACATAGACGCACAGCGTTAATCCAAACAACACTAGATGGCGCAGCTCAAAAATGGTTTTCAGTACTACCTATAGAAATAAAATCAGATTGAAAAAAATTTACATAAGAGTTTTCAAAAATGTTTGATTCTGAAAGAAACAAACAACATCAAAGAGTTTTATGCAACGAAATACGCAGACTACCAAATGAAACAATTAAAAAATTAGCAGTACGAATCGAAACACTGGTTCGAAAAGCATATTCACTTAATACACATGATTACAAAAACACACAAAAGACAGAAATTTTAATGATGACCTTAACACCTCAATTAAGGAAAATAGCTATAAAAAAGAGAGCATCTCATCCTTCCTCAATTCGAGAACCAGATTTAGATTTTAGAAAATTAGTAGATAAACTAGAACAAGCAGAAATCACAATGAAGCTCGAAGAAACAGAAAATCTAAAACTACAATACGTTAATCGAATTGAAAGAAATACTACACATATAAATAATATACAAGAATCAGACTCAGACCTGATTGAAAAAATCACTGAAATACTAAACATCTATGAAAAGAACCCAAATTTTAAAAGCAAACCATCTTTTAAAAAATGGTGTAATTATTGGCGACGATACGGACACAGTATTTCCGAATGTAGGCAAAAACAACAAAACAATCAGAATAAACCTCAAAAGCATAAAGAACCAAATAAATCGTTCTATCAATACATGAAAAAAGACCAAAATCTATCAAACAAAAATATATATAGTAATAACAGTTCAGGAAAACCACTTCCGAACAACCCAAATTACACAAGGAATCAATCACCATATAACTCAGGTTATAGAGGTAGATTACCCGAACGAAGAAATACACGAAACTCCTCACAAAATAGATATAATCGATCGAATAACCAAAATAACCGAAATAACGTTTCACGATCAAATTCCAATATAACAAACACAATTTGTTTCTGGATCCAGTTCCCAATCAAACCCAAGGAATAGACACAATTCCAATGATAGATCACGAAACTCATCATACAACAGAAATAGAAACCATTCACACAATAGGAATTGAAGTTATTCAAAGAATCGAAACCAGAACTATTCAAACAATAGATCAAGAAATAACTCGTATAATAGATCAAATTACCATAGATCAAATAATAACTTTCAAAACAGATCACGAAATAATTCGCAAAATCAAAACTCAAGTTACAATAATCGATACAGAAATTATTCCCAGTCACCACATAGGAATAATAACCGTTATCCCGACTCTAAACATCGATATAGAAGTAACATACCAAAACATCAAAGACACATTAATCAAGTACAAACAAATGAAGAAACAACTTCAGACCCCCCAGGTATTGATGACACAGGAAGTACTAAACTACAACTAAATCACATTCATTGTGTATCATCAGACACTGAGAGTGATACAGGCAATACCATCTCTGTAAATATGATAACAGTCGAAAACGACTATGAACCTATTATATATGAACAACCTTTTACATCACATATATATGAAAATCAATTGGAACTCCTTCACAATTATTACATTGAACCCATCAATACTACACAAACTGCACAACAAATAAACGAAATTAACACGGCAAGTAAACCCAACGAAAATGACAAAACAAAATGTTTAAACACAAAACATATTTATCAAAATATACAAAAACTACAACCAAGAGAAAAAATTTGGACAATCCCATTTGTCTTAGAGAGTCCAAGAAAAAAAGAATTTCAACCATCAGATCTTGAAATTGATTTGTTAATCGACTCAGGAGCAGAATCAAATATAATTAATATTCCCACATGGAAAAAAATTAAGACACTACACCCAAATTTAAAACCTCTTGAAACATCTAGTAAATTGGCAACAGCTCAAGGATAAACATTAGTAAACTATGGAAAAATCCAATTATTCCTCCTTCCCACAAGAACAATGGAACAAAGCAAGATTTTGAACAAGCCCTTTAAACAAACATTTCATTTTACTGATATTAAGCACAATATCGTTGGCATAGCATTTACTACTAAATATATACCAACAATAAATATCTTGAATAGTAAAATCCATATCAAAGACAAATATACAAAAACAAAAAACACAGCCTTAACATTCTTCCAAAGATTAAACGAACAACCACCGTTTTTCTCAAAATTTTACCCCATTCACAATCAAAAACGGAAACACCTGAAACCACTATCGGGAAATATATATAACTTTTCAATAAAACAAGTTCATCAGTATGACAAAAGTCAAAACAAACAACAAACAAGATGAATTTGACAAATTAGCAAAACAACTGTTAAAATATTCAACACTCTACGCAACATCAAAATTTGACGTTGGAAAAATCAGTTCATCACTACATCTCCCATTAAAACCTGACGCAGTTTTCAAAAAACAAAGAGCAAGGAAAGTACCGATTCACTTACACGACAAGGTAACTAGATTACTTGATATTTTAGAACATTACGAAATTATCTCACCAGTAAATAAAGAAGAACAACCAAAAGGAAACACCTTCATTAACCCTGTTATCATTCTAGCAAAAGGTGAATCACTAAAAATAGTTTTAGACGCTAGATACCTCAATTCACTAACTGAAGAATCAAAATGCAATTGGCCTATTGAACCAATACAAGTTATCTTAACAAAGATAAATGGTAAATACTTCACAACCGCAGATATGAATAGTGCATATAATCAAATGCCACTAGATGAACAATCACAACGTTTAACACAATTTGTTATTGGAAATAAACAATATGAATTTAATCGCTTATTCTATGGAATATCCATAGGACCAGGAGCTTTTTCAGCTTTCATGAGTAAAATTTTTAGACCATTAATACTCAAGAAAAATGCAATCACCTATTTAGACGATGTTTTTATGCAATCACAAACCAAAGACGAAACGTTTACAATTTTAGAAAAATATCATAAAATACTTCAGAACGAAGATCTGAAAGCAGCCCCCGATAAATCACACTTCTTTTTAACACGCGTAAAATTTTTAGGACATAATATTGAACTATCACTCCATTAAAATCACGCATTGATGCAATCCAAAAACTTCAACCACCTACAAATAAAAAGAAAATCCAAGAATTCCTCGGAATATTAAATTTCTTAAGTATATACGTTTAAAAAATGCAATTATACTTGAGACCTTTCTACAACATCCTAAGACAACAAAATAATTTTGAATGGACCACTGAACATCAAACACGATTTGAAGAAATTAAAAAGCTTTTGACAGAACAAATTTCAAAAATAATTCCAGACCCAAATTAACCATTCTATGCAATGTGCGATGCTTCAAATTTTGGCATTGGCGCAGCATTGCTACAATCACATAATGAAACAAATAAAATGAATCTTATATCAGCAAATTCACGATTATTTACACCAGCCGAACTACGACTCTCTACTCTTATGAGAGAATGCACAGCTATAATATACACACTTACAGAAAATATGAATTTCTGATACTTGGATCAAAACATCCAATAATTCTATTTACGGATCACAAACCGATTATATTTGTTTTTACACAAAAATCGAATCCAAACCATCGAGTTTACAGATTTAAATTAAATTTAATGAAATTCCCAAACTTACATATAGTTTGGACAGCAGGAAAAAATCTTGCATTACCAGATACACTAAGTATAAATACACCACCTGAATTTCTCAAATGAAAAACTACAGTTGAAATACCACAAAATATTAAATTTTATCTTGCAAGATTTTAAAGGAAAAAGTTTATATTTCAGTCATAGATTTTCATTCGACACAAAAGGACCAATTTCACCATCCTCAGAAGGAAACTCCTACATTATGGTCATTGTTGATGCATTCACACATTATGTAGCACTCAACCCAGCACCACATTGTAATGCTTATTATGCTTACACAACACTTTATGAACATTGGATAGCAAAATTCGAATTACCCGAATTCCTAGCTACAGAAAACGGTACAGAATTTATTAATAATGAAATAATCACACTATGCCACTTATACAACATCAAACATAAACCACGTACATCTCATGCACCTTGGACAAACGGTTTAGTCGAAGGTATGAACCGCTCACTACAAGAATATCTCAGATGTATTATTAATGGAAATAATACACAATACACAGAATGGTCAGCAGATGTAAAATTATTTCCCTTATCATATAATTCACAAATTACGACAACTTTAGGAATGTCACCATATGAAATGGTTTTTAATCAAAAGCCACGAAAACCAATTAGGTTTACAGCAAATGCACATGAAAATGCACAAGGTTATTGCCAACCAAACAAAGATTCAATTTGTTATAACCTACCTACACACACACATGATGAAGATCATTTTCATCATCCACAAATTCTTAAATTAGCCTCCGGCACACATACTAAATGAATATTAAATAGAGTTAAAAAACACAATGAAATGTACCAAAAAGTAACAAAGAAATTGTTACAAAGGCAAAACATTAACAACCAAATTAATTCACGCTTTACACCAGCCACAGATTTAAAAATTGGAACATTTGTTTTAATACCTAACTTTAATACACAAAAAGGAGTTTCAAAAAATTTACAACCACTTCGAAAAGGACTATACCAAATAATTGCCAAACCCCTTGACGTAACGTATAAACTCACAGATTCAACCAAAAAAGAAATTGTTCAACATCGTAACAATTGATTACCTTACTACCCAAAAGAATACGCATTACGCGATTTAACTCAATTATATTCTTTTACAGGATTAAAAATTATTCAAAATCATACAGAAAAAGAAACAAATGAACAAGACAACGCTCATCATGAAAAACAAAATCAAAAACAAACCACAACTCAGAACAATACAAAAACGCCAGACCCAAAAATACCTCAAAAAGAAAGAAGAAACAGAAAAATGATAGGAAAAATTTTACCACCAGAACAAGTAGAAAAATCAGAACACAGAGAATCATCACGACTTAGAAATCAACCACGCAAAAATTACAAAACATTCATCCCACAATCTAAAATTTTAAAGAAAGTTGAATTTCAAAAACAACTTTGATTTTAAAAAATAATAATTTTTACACTTCTAAATCATTTTGAACACTCATTTTTTCGAGATAACATGCTGAAGCATACGCAACAATTTTAGTTCAGATTCAGCCAATAAGATTCACTCAAATCCGTCAGCTTCTATATCTCTAACACGAACCTATTAGCCGATAGATATTGAACTCCAGGCATATCTATAACTATAACTTTACAACCTCCAGGTCAAAAATAAGCAACCCGCTAAAATTTGACAACTAAAATAAATACCACCATAATATTACAACCCTCCCCTATCTAATAACGCAAAGATCAACAATATTTTCCCAACTAAGACCTCAAAAACCCTCCAACCAAAAATGGCGAATTAGCCTTAGGCCAAAAAGGACCATAATCATTTGGCCTAAAGTACAAATATTTCAAAAAGACCCCAGATTATCAACCAAATAAAAACAAAGCTAAGAAAACCTCCCAAACACCATAAAATTAGCCCCCAACAATTTTTCACAAAATTCAACCCACTTGTCAAAAAACCAATAAATAATCCGACCACACTTGATTCTCGCCCCAAACAACAAAAAATATTCGACGAACGAATCATTTCTCAAATGCTTTTCTCTCAAACAGTCAATATCTTAAAAAATACAATCTTAGATCTTCTCATAAAATTTTTCATTCTTTTTAAACTTTCGCTAATATTTTTTATTGATACTTTTGAAGCTTTGATAACCATTCGAATAATTTTTTGCAATATTTTTTAAATTTTCTACTCCCTAGTTGAAATATATCTCCAACTTTCCCAAATCATTGACCACATTCACAGGTACAATAATTAAAAGTCTATTTAAATGATACGAACAATTTTTAGTAGAACAGATATTTTTTTCCTATTTGTAATTTTTATCGCATTTTTATCATCCCTAATCAGGACAATGTGCAAATGTGTAAAAAAGGCAATAATCACATTCGCCTTAGCAACAATACTTCTAATTTTTTTCATCAAAGAATATTACAACAAACATAAATCTTCCTACTAGAAAAAATTTAATTGGCCCATTTCCAAAATTGCTAACCAACCACCACAACATCAGTCTTCACCGACACCCTCCCAAGAAAACCCAGTCATACCCACAACTACTCAAAACCCCCAAACATCCACACGAATTTCTTTCCAAGATAACCCGTACACTTTCGAAGAACGACACGCTCGCTTATCTGAACCACTAGAACCAGTTCAGCGACAAGCACCCCTAAGTGAACCAACATATAATTTATACCCCCCATTACCACAAGATTTAAATAGAATAAGAAACATTAGTCAAAATCAAAATACAGTCGAAATAAATAGACAAATTATACATCCACGAAGAAATAGAAAATTTCAAACCCCCAGAGTTCATTTCGATATACCCCAATCACCAACACCAACCTCTTCAGAAATTTTAAGTAGTATATTACCAGAAACTCCCCCACTCCTTTCACAACGCAGCACCTCAAGTATACCCTCAGATTACTTAGGTTTAACACCAACATCTGAGCAAATACGTGAAAATCGCTTTAACCCCACCAATCCCACCGCACGACTACCATATTGGGCAACACACTCATATACACAAGGTGAACTAAACTTGGTAAATGACCCAATAGATATTTCTTCTGATACAACACTATCATCACTACCAGAAACGTTATCACTCCCGTCAACACCATCATTAAGTCAAATCTCACCAACACTCACCGCAATAAATCAAGTATCACAATGCGAAACAGAACCACAAGCTATAGAAACTACAATTGTAATAGCAACATTCTACTCAAAAGCCCGAGCAACAACAGACACAGGATATAAATTTACAGCAACTTTTTCCGAAAAGAAAGTACATTGTTCACAAGTTTCCAACGGAAATAAGAACCGACTTGATCCCGAATCATTTTACCAGAATAATATTGAAAGACTTTTACACCTAAACCCCGACGATTGTAAAAACGAATTACTCAGACTAAATCTAACAAGAAACAAAAACACAGACAGAAAAATAGTAAATTTTCAAGTCTTTGCCGACTCTGTATATCAAGCAGAACTTGAACGATATCAAGGACATGTTAAATTAGACGAAAAAAATCCATATAACGGCGCACACGGAAGATTGACTTATTACATACACGATAAACACTGGATACCACGCATTGGAATAAATGACCTTTTAAACTGCAAAGCAGACACAAAAATGAAGGATATCAAGAAATAATGTTTTTTGATTGGAAAATACAACTCGAAAAAAACACAACTCACACGAGATTTAACACCATGATCTATCAAGGAATCAGATTACCCTGCAAAAACGATCAAGGTTATTGTGACCCTACAACAAGGATCCAAGCAACAATTCTTGTCTTCCCGAAGATACATGCACAACATTTCAAGTAGCAAAAATACACGCTCGAATGATAAATTTTCATGAAAAATATTTTATTGAATCAATCCCATACAAACAAGTGAACCCATCTCGTAAGCAAAGCACTGATTTCAAAAACATCCATGATATAGAAAATAAATTAACACGTTTTCAAGTCTATCACGAAACAGAATTTGCATGTAAATATAACAATCCAATTTATAAATCACAATACTCGTCGAATACGAAAAAGGTTTCGACATGACCACTGGAAGAATAAAATTTGACCCTTATGCCACAAGTCACCTCATTAACGAAGGAACATCATACGTCCCAGTTAACTTCTCCAAAAGCAAAGGTCAACCTGGTGGAAAACTAAAACCATATGACAGTAAAAGCACACGTTTACAAGAATTATCACTAATGAATAGCACCTATTTTGGTAATATTCTTTATGATATCCACTTAGACATGAAATTAGACTATACAATTAGTAGAATTTTCCAAGAAATGTCACTTTCCGAATTAGAAACACTCTATCAACTATGCGAATTAGAACAAACACAAATCTTACAATCACTCGCATTAGCAGTACTAAAAACACCTTACGCAGGATACTTATTATCAGGAAACAGATCAAAATTTCTTGACTACGAAGGAAACATTTTATGGTTTTTTACTTGCACCAAAAAAGTATCACCATTATATGTTTTTGAAGACAAACGTTGTTATAAAAGAATCCCCATATTTTATAAAAATAAAGTACATTTTGTCGACACACTTTCCAGACGAACATATTTTTGGGATACTGTAGTCCCATGTAGATCAGAAAATAGCTACAATGTCGTACAATTAAACCCTGACGAAGATAAATACTACCTACTTACACCGTATCCTACATTATTGCAACCACTCAAAAAGTTTTCACCCGAAAGCATCAGAGCTATCGCCCGTAATCCAAATATTAATTTACAATCAATTGGAATATATTCTAAATCTGACATACAACATCACATTAGAACACAACAGTTTCAGGAATTATTAACACAAATGGACACAATACAACAACAATCAATCGACCAGAATTTAAGAAAACTTGCCAAAACCGCAGGATTTGCAGATATTTATACACAAGACTACAGCGGATATTTTAAAGATATCAAAGACTACATATATTTAAACGGTGAAAAATATAGACCACAGGATATTTCACCTATAAATATTTTCAGTTTTGTCACCCTAAAGAACGAAATTCTAGCTTTTCTAGGACGGCCCTATTACATCTTAGAAAAAATAACTATCTTGTACGCCATGTTTAATTTTATAGGATTTCTTTTCTCACTGTTAAAAGGAATCTATAACACATGCGCTATACACACACAAGTAAACCGACAAGCAAGCGTAGCACGTATACTATTTGCAGGATTTTTTGGAATTTTTTCATCATCAATTAACAAAATACTTCTAGATGCACAAATAAAAGAATACAATACAAAAATATCCACAAGACCAAATACATATAACAAAGAACATAATAATCTAATTACAACACCTACAGCACCACAGATACCAACCCTACCACAAAACCATCCATTATCATTAGTTCCCCGAAATTTTCGAAACCTAGCAATCACAAATAACCCAAATTTTAGACCAAATACAACGCAAAGCCCTATTCAGCACATAATGACAAATCATTCACAAAATGATAATACATATGAACAAATTATAGAACAACCTCACACCACCACTTTTCAATCTCAAAATAATCATTTTTTAGCCCACGATGAGCCGACAACTTGGATCCCTCCATAGCTCAAATTCCTATTGGTGATTTTTCCTGTCTGAATTGGAATTGATCTTTCTTATTCAGTTCAAACTGAAAGATCACTTCCCTATTTTTGATAAAATTAGCTGGTGAAACATGACCTTTAGTTATTGGTTCGAGCAACTTTGTGCGGGTGATTTACCATATATATTTGATCTGATTTGCTACTAGAATTATCACTCAAATCTCGTTAATTCACTCCTTATTAATTAACGTTTGTCGCTGCAATACCCTTGATAGGTTATGGGCCCAGATGCCCAATCACGAGTGAGAAGTCAGGAGTCAAGATTGACTGTTTGTTCAAACGAATAAGGAAAAAAGCTGAGATTTGCAGTGGAGTTGTGACAGTGAAAATCACAACTTGAAATATACAACTGATCAGTTAGACAACTGCGAGAGAAGCAGGCCAAAACTACTTGGATATCGACGGTTGATCAGACAGAGAAGTGCAAAGATAGAAGAAGGGCAACACAACTTCTAGAGATGGACAACTTTGACGATAGAAGCAGCGAAACACATCAGAGAAGAAGAGAAGACGGTCAAAAGCTGCACGAAGGAGGACTGAGTGAGCACAGCAGTGGAAGAAGCACTACACTATTGATAGTGAAATAAAACTGAAACAAACTGATAAATTACATGTTTTATTTGTAAAAGTTGCTGATTTATACTCAATTTTTGCGGAAGGATAAATTCGTTCGTACGCGGTTGCTCCAATCCGACACAAAATCAATCCAAAGAGTACATTGCAATTAAAAGAAAAAGAAACTGATACCCCAGAATAAAAAGACGAATTTCTATTTTGCTAATATATATATTACCTAGTATGAAATCTGAGGAGGGACCTTAGCTTTGCTAAGTCGCTGATGTGTTATTCAGTACGCACTCCGTTAGGTTCCAAATCAGATTTAGGTAATCAAATATACTTGCATAGTTATATAAGCGGGCGATATCGATGTTTATAGAATATGATTTTGATATAAGAGAAAACGGGGTCATTGAACTTTACCTAGGGCAACACTTATTTTTTTGAGTTTTGAATTGGAGCTTATTTTTTTGTGTATGAGAATTAAGTCGAAAATAAGAACTTGGATTAGGAAAGAAATGTCGAAAACTGATAGGATAGTGTTTTCGGGAAAAGAAGAAGATTTTTCCTACTTTGAAGAGCAATTTGAGGCACGAATTTTTCACTTGAAGTTAAACAAGATTTTAGATGAGACAGTTGATTATAGAAACTTTATGCCAAGTTTAAGACCGAATGCAAGCAGTGATCAAAAACAAGCTGCGATAGATAAAGGAAAAGAGATTTTTGAAGAAAAACAGTTGCATATCTGGTACGAACTTGTGCAGGCTGTAGATAAGAAATCAGTTTTGTTTTTAAGACCTTATAAAGGCAATGGTAGCAAAGCTTGGGATGTTTTACGGAAAAGGTTTAAGAGTTTTGAAAGACCCAGGCTGCAAAAACTAATCTCCGAACTTAGAACTTTGAAAAAGAATAGCAAAGAAACAGTGATAGATTATTTGACTAGAGCAGAGGAGATTCAGTATAACTTAGAACAAGTGAACGAAGGAGTGAGTGAAAAAATGTTGAATTCAATTATTTTGAAAGGACTTCCAAAACAATTTGAAACTTTTTCTACTATAGCTAAGTTTAGTAGAGATGAGAAAAGTTTAGATGAGTTGAAAAGAGATTTAGTGAATTTTGATAGCGAGAGACAAGTAATCGAAAAAGAGCATGCTTTTATTAGCAAGAACAGAGTTTGTTTCAAGTGTCATAAAAGAGGACATGTGTCGAAACAGTGCAGAGAAAACATAAGCAGCAGACGAGATAGTGAAGATAGAGCTCGAAAAGTTCAGTGCTATGAGTGCAAGGAGTTTGGACATATTGCAAAATATTGCCAAGCAAAGAAAAAGTTCATTAGTAAGACTAAACGAGAACAGCAGAACCTAGTAGCTGAAACAGAGGCTCATTTTAGTTTCCTGAGTGGAGTGTCTCCTGGCGAGGACTTAGTTGTAGACTCTGGAGCTACCAGTAATATGATTAAGGATCGAGACATGTTTGTTAGTTTAGATGAGAACTTCAAAGGATTGGTTAGCAATGCAAATTTCTCTGAATCAAATATTTTAGGGAAAGGTGAAGTTAGATTCAGAGTAAAAGATGAGAAAGGCGAGTTTAAGATGATTGAGCTGAAGGATACTTTGTACGTTCCTGAAAACTCAAGAAATTTGCTGAGTGTATCAAAAAAGAAGAAAGCAGGAGCAGAAGTTGTTTTTGGTGCGAAAAATGCGAGCTCGTTTGTTCGCCAGGGAAATGGATCAGTTTACCCATTAAGAGAGGAAAGTGGTCTTTTTTTATGGGACACTTTTGTAGGAAAAGACGAGTGTTATGTAGTAAGCACATTGAAACAGTGGCATTGCAGGTTGGGTCATAATAACTACAAAGATTTGAGTCATTTGGAGCAACATGTTGAAGGCATGAAGATTAGTGATTTTAAAATTGAAAATTGTGAAACTTGTGAGTTGAATAAAGCAAAAAAGAAGCCAGTCCCGAAAGATTCTTATACCAGGGCAACCAGGACACTAGATTTTGTTCACACAGATAATTTAGGTCCTATCGACCCGCTAGCTGAGGATGGACATAGATATGCTATAGGTTTTGTGGACAGTTTTTCTAGATATCTGAAAATTTATTTCTTGAAGACGAGAGATGAGGCAACAGAAAAGTTGGAAAGGTTCATTGCAGACATAGGAGTCCCTCAGACTTTAGTTTCAGACGGCGCAGGAGAGTACATTTGTCAAGATTTTAGGCGAGTTTGTAGGAAACAAAAAATAAGGATGGAAACATCGGCTCCTTATACCCCTCAAGAGAACGGAAAGATAGAAAGGTTGTGGGAACAATTACTCCAATGGCTCGCTGCATGATTTTTGATGCGAATTTGTTGAAAACTTATTGGCCTTATATTCTTAATATGGCTGCTAATCTCAAAAAAATGTGCTTTCATTCTGCTATAGGGAAAACACCCTACGAGTCAATGTATGGAGAAAAACCCAACCTTAATTTTGTGAAAATTTTTGGGTGTGTAGCGTATAGTTTTGTGGAAAAACAGTTTCGGAAAAAACTAGACAAAATCTCTAGAAGGGGAATTTTTCTGGGGACATCGGAAAATAGTAAGGCTTATCTGATAGGAATTGAGAGTGAAAGAAAACTCAAAGTGCAAAAGTCTAGAAACGTTTGTTTTGACGAATCTAAGTTCTACTTTGAGAAAAAGATAGAAAGTGACGAAGGAGAAAGAGTAGGTGATGTAGTATTTTTTGGAGAAGTTCTCGAAAATATACCGAAAAGTGCTAAGGAAGCTTTAGCAGACCCTGACTGGCAAGAAACAATGAAAAAAGAGTTTGATTCATTAGAGAAAAACAAAGTTTGGGAACTAGTTAGAAATCCAGGAGAGAAGCCTATAGGCAGCAGATGGCATTTTGCTTTGAAGTACGGACCTACTGGTGAAATTTCCAGGTTTAAGGCTAGGTTTGTTCCTAAAGGGAAGGGATTTTTACGAAACGTATTCGCCTACAGCCAAGATGTCGACCATAAGAATAGTCCTGAGCTTAGCAGTTCAAAATAGGTATCAGTTGAGACAGTTAGACATCAAAACTGCATACTTGAATGCCAAACTAGATGAAAAAATTCTTATGAAGCAACCTGAAGGATTCGAGAAGTATGAGGAAGAAGGAAAACCTTTAGTTTGTAATTTGAAGAGAAGTCTTTATGGACTGAAGCAGTCCGGTAGAAACTGGCATAGGACTCTAAAAAGCTATCTTGAGGAATTAGGTTTTGAAAATTCAGTTTTTGATGAGTGTTTGTTTGTTAGGAGGATTGAGGGAGAGATAGAAGGTTTAATTTGCTTGTGGGTCGATGATATAGTGGTTTGTGGAGCAGACAAAATTTTATTGAATCAATCCCATACAAACAAGTGAACCCATCTTGTAAGCAAAGCACTGATTTCAAAAACATCCATGATATAGAAAATAAATTAACACGTTTTCAAGTCTATCACTTAACAGAATTTGCATGTAAATATAACAATCCAATTTATAAATCACAATACTCGTCGAATACGAAAAAGGTTTCGACATGACCACTGGAAAAATAAAATTTGACCCTTATGCCACAAGTCACCCCATTAACGAAGGAACATCATACGTCCCAGTTAACTTTTACAAAAGCAAAGGTCAACCTGGTGGAAAACTAAAACCATATGACAGTAAAAGCACACGTTTACAAGAATTATCACTAATGAATAGCACCTATTTTGGTAATATTCATTATGATATCCACTTAGACATGAAATTAGACTATACAATTAGTAGAATTTTCCAAGAAATGTCACTTTCTGAATTAGAAACACTCTATCAACTATGCGAATTAGAACAAACACAAATCTTACAATCACTCGCATTAGCAGTACTAAAAACACTTTACGCAGGATACTTATTATCAGGAAACAGATCAAAATTTCATGACTACGAATGAAACATTTTATGGTTTTATACTTGCACCAAAAAGTATCACCATTATATGTTTTTGAAGACAAACGTTGTTATAAAAGAATCCCCATATTTTATAAAAATAAAGTACATTTTGTCGACACACTTTCCAGACGAACATATTTTTGGGATACTGCAGTCCCATGTAGATCAGAAAATAGCTACAATGTCGTACAATTAAACCCTGACGAAGATAAATACTACCTACTTACACCGTATCCTACATTATTGCAACCACTCAAAAAGTTTTAACCCGAAAGCATCAATGCTATCGCCCGTAATCCAAATATTGATTTACAATCAATTGGAATATATTCTAAATCTGACATGCAACATCACATTAGAACACAACAGTTTCAGGAATTATTAACACAAATGGACACAATACAGCAACAATCAATCGACCAGAGTTTAAGAAAACTTGCCGAAACCGCAGGATTTGCAAATACTTATACACAAGACTACAGCGGATATTTTAAAGATATCAAAGACTACATATATTTAAACGGTGAAAAATATAGACCACAGGATATTTCACTTATAAATATTTTCAGTTTTGTCACCCTAAAGAACGAAATTCTAGCTTTTCTAGGACGGCCCTATTACATCTTAGAAAACATAACCATCTTATACGCCATGTTTAATTTTCTAGGATTTCTTTTCTCACTGTTAAAGGGAATCTATAACACATGCGCTATACACACACAAGTAAACCGACAAGCAAGCGTAGCTCGTATACTATTTGCAGGATTTTTTGGAATTTTTTCATCATCAATTAACAAAATACTTCTAGATGCACAAATAAAAGAATACAATACAAAAATATTCACAAGACCAAATACATATAACGAAGAACATAATAATCTAATTACAACACCTACAGCACCACAGAAACCAACCCTACCACAAAACCATCCATTATCATTAGTTCCCCGAAATTTTCGAAACCTAGCAATCACAAATAACCCAAATTTTAGACCAAATACAAGGCAAAGCCCTATTCAGCACATAATGACAAATCATTCACAAAATGATAATACATATGAACAAACTATAGAACAACCTCACACCACCACTTTTCAATCTCAAAATAATCATTTTTTTAGCCCACGATGAGCCGACAACTTGGATCCCTCCGTCGCTCAAATTCCTATTGGTGATTTTTCCTGACTGAACTGGAATTGATCTTTCTTATTCAGTTCAAACTGAAAGATCACTTCCCTATTTTTGTTAAAATTAGCTGGTGAAACATGACCTTTAGTCATTGGTTCGAGCAACTTTGTGCGGGTGATTTACCATATATATTTGATCTGATTTGCGACTAGAATTATCACTCAAATCTCATTAATTCACTCCTTATTAATTAACTTTTGTCGCTGCAATAACCTTGATAGGTTATGGGCCCAGATGCCCAATCACGAGTGAGAAGTCAGGAGTCAAGATTGACTGTTTGTTCAAACGAATAAGGAAAAAAGCTGAGATTTGCTTTGGAGTTGTGACAGTGAAAATCACAACTTGAAATATACAACTGATCAGTTAGACAACTGCGAGAGAAGCAGGCCAAAACTACTTGGATATCGACGGTTGATCAGACAGAGAAGTGCAAAGATAGAAGAAGGGCAACACAACTTCTAGAGATGGACAACTTTGACGATAGAAGCAGCGAAACACATCAGAGAAGAAGAGAAGACGGTCAAAAGCTGCACGAAGGAGGACTGAGTGAGCACAGCAGTGGAAGAAGCACTACACTATTGATAGTGAAATAAAACTGAAACAAACTGATAAATTACAAGTTTTATTTGTAAAAGTTGCTGATTTATACTCAATTTTTGCGGAAGGATAAATTCGTTCGTACGCGGTTGCTCCAATCCGACACAAAATCAATCCAAAGAATACATTGCAATTAAAAGAAAAAGAAACTGATACCCCAGAATAAAAAGACGATTTTCTATTTTGCTAATATATATATTACCTAGTATGAAATTTGAGGAGGGACCTTAGCTTTGCTAAGTCGCTGATGTGTTATTCAGTACGCACTCCGTTAGGTTCCAAATCAGATTTAGGTAATCAAATATACTTGCATAATTATATAAGCGGGCGATATCGATGTTTATAGAATATGATTTTGATGTAAGAGAAAACGGGGTCATTGAACTTTACCTAGGGCAATACTTATTTTTTTGAGTTTTGGATTGGAGCTTATTTTTTTGTGTATGAGAATTAAGTCGAAAATAAGAACATGGATTAGGAAAGAAATGTCGAAAACTGATAGGAGAGTTTTTTCGGGAAAAGAAGAAGATTTTTCCTACTTTGAAGAGCAATTTGAGGCACGAATTTTTCACTTGAAGTTAAACAAGATTTTAGATGAGACAGTTGATTATAGAAACTTTATGCCAAGTTTAAGACCGAATGCAAGCAGTGATCAAAAACAAGCTGCGATAGATAAAGGAAAAGAGATTTTTGAAGAAAAACAGTTGCATATCTGGTACGAACTTGTGCAGGCTCTAGATAAGAAATCAGTTTTGTTTTTAAGACCTTATAAAGACAATGGTAGCAAAGCTTGGGATGTTTTACGGAAAAGGTTTAAGAGTTTTGAAAGACCCAGGCTGCAAAAACTAATCTCCGAACTTACAACTTTGAAAAAGAATAGCAATGAAACAGTGATAGATTATTTCTGTATAGAACAGTGACTAGAGCAGAGGAGATTCAGTATAATTTAGAACAAGTGAACGAAGGAGTGAGTGAAAAATGTTAAATTCAATTATTTTGAAAGGACTTCCAAAACAATTTGAAACTTTTTCTACTATAGCTATGTTTAGTAGAGATGAGAAAAGTTTAGATGAGTTTAAAAGAGATTTAGTGAATTTTGATAGCGAGAGACAAGTAATCGAAAAAGAGCATGCTTTTATTAGCAAGAACAGAGTTTGTTTCAAGTGTCATTAAGAGAGGAAAGTGGTCTTTTTTTATGGGACACTTTTGTAGGAAAAGACGAGTGTTATGTAGTAAGCACATTGAAACAGTGGCATTGCAGGATGGGTCATGATAACTACAAAGATTTGAGTCATTTGGAGCAACATGTTGAAGGCATGAAGATTAGTGATTTTAAAATTGAGAATTGTGAAACTTGTGAGTTGAATAAAGCAAAAAAGAAGCCAGTCCCGAAAGATTCTTATACCAGGGCAACCAGGACACTAGATTTTGTTCACACAGATAGTTTAGGTCCTATCGACCCGCTAGCTGAGGATGGACATAGATATGCTATAGGTTTTGTGTACAGTTTTTCTAGATATCTGAAAATTTATTTCATGAAGACGAGAGATGAGGCAACAGAAAAGTTGGAAAGGTTCATTGCAGACATAGGAGTCCCTCAGACTTTAGTTTCAGACGGCGCAGGAGAGTACATTTGTCAAGATTTTAGGCGAGTTTGTAGGAAACAAAAAAAAGGATGGAAACATCGGCTCCTTATACCCCTCAAGAGAACGGAAAGATAGAAAGGTTGTGGGAACAATTACTCCAATGGCTCGCTGCATGATTTTTGATGCGAATTTGTTGAAAACTTATTGGCCTTATATTCTTAATATGGCTGCTAATCTCAAAAAAATGTGCTTTCATTCTGCTATAGGGAAAACACCCTACGAGTCAATGTATGGAGAAAAACCCAACCTTAATTTTGTAAAAACTTTTGGGTGTGTAGCGTATAGTTTTGTGGAAAAACAGTTTCGGAAAAAACTAGACAAAATCTCTAGAAGGGGAATTTTTCTGGGGACATCGGAAAATAGTAAAGCTTATCTGATAGGAATTGAGAGTGAAGGAAAACTCAAAATGCAAAAGTCTAGAAACGTTTGTTTTGACGAATCTAAGTTCTACTTTGAGAAAAAGATAGAAAGTGACGAAGGAGAAAGAGTAGGTGATGCAGTATTTTTTGGAGAAGTTCTCGAAAATATACCGAAAAGTGCTAAGGAAGCTTTAGCAGACCCTGACTGGCAAGAAACAATGAAGAAAGAGTTTGATTCATTAGAGAAAAACAAAGTTTGGGAACTAGTTAGAAATAGAGGAGAGAAGTCTATAGACAGCAGATGGCATTTTGCTTTGAAGTACGGACCTAATGGTGAAATTTCCATGTTTAAGGCTAGGTTTGTTGCTAAAGGTTTTTGCCAAATTGAGGGAAGGGATTTTCACGAAACGTATTCGCCTACAGCCAAGATGTCGACCATAAGAATAGTCCTGAGCTTAGCAGTTCAAAATAGGTATCAGTTGAGACAGTTAGACATCAAAACTGCATACTTGAATGCCAAACTAGATGAAAAAATTCTTATGAAGCAACCTGAAGGGTTCGAGAAGTTTGAGGAAGAAGGAAAACCTTTAGTTTTCAATTTGAAGAAAAGTCTTTATGGACTGAAGCAGTCCGGTAGAAACTGGCATAGGACTCTAAAAAGCTATCTTGAGGAATTAGGTTTTGAAAATTCAGTTTTTGATGAGTGCTTGTTTGTTAGGAGGATTGAGGGAGAGATAGAAGGTTTAATTTGCTTGTGGGTCGATGATATAGTGGTTTGTGGAGCAGACAAAATTTTCTGTAGCTGGTTTGAAAGCAATATCTCTGAAAAATTTGAGATAAGCGAGATAAGTGATCTTAAATCGTTCTTAGGAATGAAAATTGATTATTCAGGAAACGAAATAAAGATAAGCCAGGAGAAATATGTTGAAAAATTGATATCATGATTTAGGATGACCGAAGCAAAGCCGATAACGACCCCTATTGGTGAAAACGAAATATTGACAAAAGATTGTTGTCCTTAAGAAGGTAGCATAGAACAAGAAAATATGAAAAAATGAGACTATCGAGGGCTTGTTAGTTGTCTAAATTACTTAGCTTTATCAAATAGACCCGACATTTGCTTTGCAGCAAATCTTCTAAGTTCTTTTGTGGAAAACCCAGGTGAAAAGCATTGGAAAGCCGGAAAAAATTTTCTTTGATATCTGCTAGGAACAAAAAGTTTACCTTTAGTATACAGGAGGGATAAGGCCTTGAATCTTGTTAGCTATTCGGATGCGGACTGGGCTGGAAATATAGACAATAGGAGAAGTACCTCAGGATATTGTTTTAAACTCAGTGACAACTCAGGTGTATTCAGTTGGTCTAACAGACTTCAGCGTTGTGTATCAACTTCAACAGCCGAAGCAGAACACAATGGTGTGGTCGAAACAGTAAAAGAAGGAATTCATTTACAGTGCATACTTAGCGACTTAGGCATAATTTGTAATAGGCTTTTAGAAGTTTTCGTTGATAACCAAGCTTGTATTGCCCTTAGTAAACACTCAATGAACCATGGCAAGACGAAGCATTTTGCCATAAAACTACACTTCCTTCGAGAGTAGGTTGAACAGAAGAAGGTGACATTAACCTTTTTACCAACAGCAAACATGCCTGCAGACGCATTGACGAAAAACTTGGGAAAGTGCAAAACTGCATTTTTCCGAGACATTCTACTTGGAACCACCTAATTTGAAAGGCCGGGTATTGGTGATTTTTCCTAACTGAACTTGAATTGATCTTTCTTATTCAGTTCAAACTGAAAGATCACCTCCCGATTTTTGTTAAAATTAGCTGGTGAAACATGACCTTTAGTCATTGGTTCGAGCAACTTTGTGCGAGTGATTTACCATATATATTTGATCTGATTTGCTACTTGTCGCTGCAATAACCTTGATAATTCCCACCCAGCCAAACTACAAACTCAAATCCCAATAATCCCACTTTTTGCTTTCCCACCACCCAATTTTCCAATTATTAATTTATCATCAAGCACGAATTCTGATACTAACTCAGATATTTCAGTTTTTCATAATATCTCACAATTATATTATGATGATAATATTCTCCATTTCATTCCGACAGATCACAAAATAACTCCCTAGATAACATCCAAATTTCCACAGAACTCGACAATTTTATAGCTTTACAACAACAACTAATACACCCCAACACCCTTACAATACAGCAACTATCATCTACAATAACATCCTCAAACCCACCAACTCCTACACCCTCTTCAGCTTACACTCCATCATTAGCACAATCATCCACATCCACCGAAACACTTACCAGTACTAACAGATCTTATCGCACTTTTAAACGAAAATTTCCAAATCACCCATTCCCAACCAAACCCGGAACAGCCTGCGAATATATAAATCACCCAGAACACACAAACACAAAAAATTTTCTCGAAATCACATTACCCCCAATTCCACAATATACATTGAATACACCCACCATCGCTAACGATACACGCAATTTTGTTGATGAGCAAGTTCTAATGCCAACACTCCATTGGACAGCTTATTATCATTATACTAACCACCTCTGCCTACCATTAGCTAATACTACTGAAAGTTTCGAGAAAAATAAAAACATGTTATATAGACTAACCACAACACTAACACCTCGACAATTTACTTATGTTGGATATAAAAAATTATTAAAAAAGCATTCACCGCATCCCGAGCCAACGATTTTGCAATAGAACACTACAATCATAATATCATCCGCCCTAATCACGATCAATTCTTAGATGAAGACCACTTCGCAAACCCGCAACTAACAGAAAAAATTTTCATCAAAACCTCATACGTATTTACACTTAATATTTTTTGATAGAAAGCATGATCAAATTATTTCGGAATCATTACTCGATATTCAAGCATATGAAAGCTTCTATGATAAATTTCAGTTATTTTCAGTAACCTTTCACTTTCTTTCACCACAGGAACGCGATTTGCACTGTTCCCACGATCTTATGTTACGCACTAAACAAACGCACACATATATATATTATCGTTTTATACAAAATCATTTTGATTTGCACACTCCATCAAGACAACCTCACCATCGTTTTCAGTCTCTTAACTCAAAATACAAATCACCATTTTTTCTAAATTTTACATATTGCATTAAAGATACTAACCTACACGGCATCCTCCGCAACTATGACCCAGTTACACAAATGTATATATTTTGTCCCATCACGAAGACATTCAACGCGGAAGAATCAAGACCCTTCCTTATCCCGCTTGAATTTATCACACCTATTGAAATACCCATATTAGAATTCATTCACAATACTAAATATAACCATAAAATATATAACCTCATCCAAAACACATCTTACGAGTTTGCAGTAGGCACAGAAGAACTAAACACCATTAAGGCACTTCAACTGCTTTGGCCACTGCTACAAACTAAAAACATCATACGCATACTAGCCAAGTTACTAACAACATCCGACATGATTCACGACATCTTCCCCCACGGCTTTTTCCCAGAAGACTAAGGTAACTATGAATTAAAATACTTTTAACTAATAAATTCAAATGTATACTAACCATTTTTTATCAATGTTTGATTTATTCTTTTGGTCTTCACATCACAATCATCTACAAAACAGAGAAAGACAAATAAAAATACAAACTTGTTAAATTATATTCAAAAATTAAATCTTTAGCACTAAATAATGTTGTAAAATTCATACCCGTTGTAGTAATTTCATTTATAAATTTTTTCCCCACGAAGCAGTAAAATTAAATACGATGAAAATTTCTAATTTTAAACTTCCCCAAAACGCAGTAAAAATCAAATGCAATGCAATAAATTCATAAAATGAGAAAGCAGTACTAACCTTTTCAATATTTTTTCATTATTTCGCACACGAATTTTATCCAAACGCGCATAGCTCGCCCACGAAAAATTGTTTAAATAATGATTTTAAGTTTCAAGCTTTCACTATAAACAACTCTAACACACGATAACAAGTTTCAAACTTTCCTTTAACCCGGTTACAAAGGAATTATTTACTAAACCAAACTAACCAACGCAGCTTACTAAACACCACAAATCATAAAATAACAGCATGATTAAGAAAAGAAAACCAACGGTACCCCAACCGGATTAACCCAGCTTAAAACGGGATAATTTATTCTTTTAAAGACTATTACAAAGTCTAAGAAAGAAATCATGAAACACAAAAAAGTCGCAAGACAAACCCCTACCAAAAACAATTTGATTTTTGAAAAAAGGACACAACCAGAGTAACATCAGAAAGACCAACATAAAACCAACATAAAACGTTATCACATAACAGGACCTCTCAAAGAAACAGCATGCAATCATACTCCCACCTCTGGCCTAACCCACCAGAGAAGGACGTCCTGAACATGCACTATAGCCGGCCTAACCCACCGCGCTGCATCCACTCTTTGTGACCACACTTCTATTTTTAATGAGAAGGACTCAAGGGTGAGTCACTCTTCCAAATAACTGAACTAAAACTAAACGCTTTTGTGAAAACGACTAACTAAGTTCATGACTAAAAAACCAAATTAACATAAATTTATAAAATGTAAATCATACTTTGCAGTATATAAATCATACACAACAACAAAGACGAACATCCACAGACTAGATGATCCCATCACAATCGCACAAAAAAATGGCTAAACCCAACCGACATGCCGTCTACAATCACGACTCAAAGAATTTAGAGTACGACTTGACTTCGCAGAAAAGGACTTCATTGAACTAGGCCAATGGCCACCTCGATGCTCAAGTATACGTACCAAACACGATCTTCACGCCATTCCCAGATGAGACTACACACAAAACAGTCCTCTACTAATACAGAAAAACCTGACATAGCAAACCATCTTGAAATCGGATTGATGGTTTCAGCTTTGTCTTATCTGCATAAAGTCTAAATCTGAATTCTGTTGTTGGGTTGTTCAATGACCAAAAGAACCTTGATGAAAAAAAAATTAGCAAAAGACCCGGAATTGAAGTTTCTTGCATCCTTTTTGTTCAAAGATTTCTACTGTTAATTGTCTCATATTTCAATATGATGTTTGCTTTTTTCAGCGTAAGATTTAGGAAGTTTGTATATTGGCCCTCGGAAATTAAAACACTGGAAATTATTCAGATGTATT
This sequence comes from Symsagittifera roscoffensis, assembly GCF_963678635.1. NCBI lineage: Eukaryota > Metazoa > Xenacoelomorpha > Acoela > Convolutidae > Symsagittifera > Symsagittifera roscoffensis. Next base: position 42,950,557 of record NC_087066.1, on the reverse strand, counting down.
GAATGATCTACCGAATCAAAATATTTTTTTTTATGTCCAGGAGAACGCAATCGGTTAGGGCGCCTTGGTTGCGTATGTCTTTTTTATGTCTTCAATTAGGTTCACAAATGCATCTACAGTTGATCGCCTGTTACTGAAACCAAATTGGGTTTTGAAAAGGTATTAAACTTTTTTAAAAACACTTCTTACAATTATATATTAAGTTATCGAAAATTTTTGCTAGTATTGGAAAAGTTGAAATAAATCGAAATTTTTTAGTTTTTTTGTCTGCGTTTTTTTAGATGGGCACAAATTTTAATCATCTTAACATTGAAAGCACCCCAAAACGCAGTAAAATTCAAATTCAATGCAATAAATTTATAAAATGAGAAAGCAGTACTAACCTTTTCAATATTTTTTCATTATTTCGCACACGAATTTTATCCAAACGCGCACAGCTCGCCCACGAAAAATTGTTTAAATAATGATTTTAAGTTTCAAGCTTTCACTATAAACAACTCTAACACACGATAACAAGTTTCAAACTTTCCTTTAACCCGGTTACAAAGGAATTATTTACTAAACCAAACTAACCAACGCAGCTTACTAAACACCACAAATCATAAAATAACAGCATGATTAAGAAAAGAAAACCAACGGTACCCCAACCGGATTAACCCAGCTTAAAACGGGATAATTTATTCTTTTAAAGACTATTACAAAGTCTAAGAAAGAAATCATGAAACACAAAAAAGTCGCAAGACAAACCCCTACCAAAAACAATTTGATTTTTGAAAAAAGGACACAACCAGAGTAACATCAGAAAGACCAACATAAAACCAACATAAAACGTTATCACATAACAGGACCTCTCAAAGAAACAGCATGCAATCATACTCCCACCTCTGGCCTAACCCACCAGAGAAGGACGTCCTGAACATGCACTATAGCCGGCCTAACCCACCGCGCTGCATCCACTCTTTGTGACCACACTTCTATTTTTAATGAGAAGGACTCAAGGGTGAGTCACTCTTCCAAATAACTGAACTAAAACTAAACGCTTTTGTGAAAACGACTAACTAAGTTCATGACTAAAAAACCAAATTAACATAAATTTATAAAATGTAAATCATACTTTGCAGTATATAAATCATACACAACAACAAAGACGAACATCCACAGACTAGATGATCCCATCACAATCGCACAAAAAAATGGCTAAACCCAACCGACATGCCGTCTACAATCACGACTCAAAGAATTTAGAGTACGACTTGACTTCGCAGAAAAGGACTTCATTGAACTAGGCCAATGACCACCTCGATGCTCAAGTATACGTACCAAACACGATCTTCACGCCATTCCCAGATGAGACTACACACAAAACAGTCCTCTACTAATACAGAAAAACCTGACATAGCAAACCATCTTGAAATCGGATTGATTTCATTGGGGATCACAGTCGTTGTCGAATGACGAAACAATAATTTCCTATCCCTGATTCCAGCGTCCTGGAACGTTCTTCCGCAAGAGGAACCGGATAAGAAAATGATGTTCGCCAAATACCAACGTTCATCATCCATCCTTCAAATTGCAGAGAAGAAAGATAGTTCTAAAAAACTCTGTAAAACCCGGATGGGTGGAACCTGATCTAAACTACATTTTATTATTGGATAAATTAGATATTTTACCACTGTAAAATATTTAATATTAACCAATCATAATCCATCCAACTAACAACCCACTTATTTGTAAGTTCTGAAATTACTTGTAATTTCAGCACCAGAGAGATTTGAATTTAACTTAGAAATTAGTTGCCTCTCCAAGAGAACTTCAGCTGCCGCAATAAGCCAGTATACTCTAGATCTATTGAGCCTAGCAGAGACTAGTTAAACACCCTGAGACTAGTAGATATAAGAGTAAGATTAGGATCGATATTAGACTAAGAAGTTGCACGAATCTATCCGGCCGAAAATAAGATAGCGTGACGAGCAGACGGTGTACCCTATCCGAAATTACTCTATGAGTTAACCAAAATGAATTAACTCAGCAAGTAGTTCTTTTATTAGTTCAATGTGGCTATGTTTAAATTCGAATCCAGATTAACTCCTCAGTATTTGAAGCATTGAAGTTCGTCTAATACGTGTCCCATGGTTTATCATCACTCTTTGCATAAGCTTCTCCTTTTTTCAAAAGACAACTGTTTTTTGTTATTTCGCGATTCAAAGTTTGTTTATTTTCCTTTAGCCCTGGAATTGAGCATTTGAAATGTCTAATCTTCTCTGATGCGTATTCTTGAATTGCTAAAATTTTTCGCTCGTTTTCAGCTTTGTCTTATCTGCATAAAGTCTAAATCTGAATTCTGTTGTTGGGTTGTTCAATGACCAAAAGAACCTTGATGAAAAAAAAATTAGCAAAAGACCCGGAATTGAAGTTTCTTGCATCCTTTTTGTTCAAAGATTTCTACTGTTAATTGTCTCATATTTCAATATGATGTTTGCTTTTTTCAGCGTAAGATTTAGGAAGTTTGTATATTGGCCCTCGGAAATTAAAACACTGGAAATTATTCAGATGTATTGAATGATCTACCGAATCAAAATATTTTTTTTTATGTCAAGGAGAACGCAATCGGTTAGGGCGCCTTGGTTGCGTATGTCTTTTTTATGTCTTCAATTAGGTTCACAAATGCATCTACAGTTGATCGCCTGTTACTGAAACCAAATTGGGTTTTGAAAAGGTATTAAACTTTTTTTAAAAACACTTCTTACAATTATATATTAAGTTATCGAAAATTTTTGCTAGTATTGGAAAAGTTGAAATAAATCGAAATTTTTTAGTTTTTTTGTCTGCGTTTTTTTAGATGGGCACAAATTTTAATCATCTTAACATTGAAAGCACCAGAAAAAATCCTTCCCAGAAAATCATTTCTGATAGTCCCGCCATCACTTCCTATAGATGTTTCATGAAAACCTAATTCATATTTGAGCAATCACTGCTGTAAATGTTTTTGGATTTGTCAATGCTTTGTGAATTTACAGAAGCTCGTTCTTGGGGAAAAATTAATAGGGAATATTCTACTTGTCGTTTTATTTCCTTGAGCGTTTGATATATTTTCGACTTTTTGAGCTGACAACTTAAAACCAAAATAAAGATCCCGTTTTTCCTCCCTACGAAATTTTTAAAAAAGTTTGATTGTTTTTGTATCAATTTTTTTGGCTGGTTTGTAAATCGGCAGGTTCATATACATTCGTTTCTGCATTCGTTTCTGCAGGTCCATATACATTTGTTTAAAAAACAAATCGTTTAAACATTCGTTTAAACAAATTCAGGGTAAACCAGCCCAAAATGAATATATTAAAATAGCGTGGAAGAATATTTTCGACAATGAGAATACATTACTGACTTAAATTAACCGGACAAAACGAGCAAATGTTGAAACTTCAAACGCATTTTTCTCAAATTGGGTTAACATAAGACAAAAAGTTAAGAGAACAAAAGTTGCTTAGATTTTTGCTAAATTTATTATGATGCATTTTTTCTCCGAAATTCTCAACCAAACATTTACTCCAAAAATGGATCAATCAAGCCTAACTAATTGATCATTTAATTAATCAAGAATTACGCTGAAACTACTTGGTTAATACATAAGAAAATTATGAGACAAGAAGCCTCTTACACAGCCCAACAAAGTTCTAAAAGGTTGAATCTCCAAAAACCTGTATAAGAGAAAAGATTTTTGCTTGCTGTCAAGAAATGTGATTTTTACTATATAAAACCCAAAATCTTTGCTTAAAAGCAAATTTTGAACAATTTGCGCACGTTTTTGGAGATTAAACACCTCGTGAACTTTGTTGGGCCGTGTAAGAGGCTTCTTGTAATTTCTGATTAATTAAAAAAGCCAAAATGACTCATTTTTGGGGTAAATTTTTTGTTGAGATTTTCGGTTAAAAAAATTGCACCATAATAATTCTGGCAAAAATCTAAGCAATTTTTGTTCTTTTCAATTTTGTCTAATCTTAACCCAATTTGAGAAAAACGTTTTTAAAATTCAGAGTTTTTTTGGTTTTGTCCGCTTAATTTTAATCAGCATTGTAGCGACCTATCGATGGACAGCATGTGTGCCAGGGTGGTAACGGTTGCACCTCTTACCTTTTTACTGAGCCATTTGCCCATTTTCATGTCATCATAGTGATCTACCTAGCAATAACCCCCCTGTGGTATCTACTTAAGAATCTCCATCCCCTACCTATACCCCTGCCTTATAGACAAGCTTTTTATTGAAATTTCTAATTTGCTGCATTCTGATTGGTCAAGAAACCTTCAGTTTTAATCTACTTAACAATCTCTGTCAGTAGATTTGATTATAGTTCTGGTGGTTTTGTCGATCTACCTGCCAGTGGACAGTGGGGAGAAGATGGGTCTGGGGATGACCATCATGCTGGCTCAAGTGGTCAACCTCTTCATCCTCTCAGGCCTCATCCCCACCTCCTCCCAACATTTTCCCAGACTAGGTTAGTCAACCGAAGGAAATCGTATCAAGTTTAAGTGTAGGAGTGGCCTTTGTTATTCCAAGTAGCAACGAATGTGCCATTATTCAGTCTCCGATTCTAAGAAATGTCTTTTTCGCCCATGGGAAACAAGTGAAACGAGTTTATAACTTTTTAAAGGTTTGGCAGTGGGATCAAGATTTGTAAGGTGAAGAAAGAATATTCCGAATTTTTTTTCTTTTTTTTCTCGTCACTGAGCAAACTTTTTTTAAATACTATTCAATGATTAATCACGATTGAAAAAGTTTTCATATGATACCAAACTTCAGAGATCGATCTTTGAAACACCAAAAATCAAGCGGACAAAAACATTCAAACTTATATTTATTCTCCATTTTACGTGAGTATTGTAACAAAAATGTAAGTTTTTTCGAATCGGAAACTTTTCAGGCTATCAAGCGCGACAAAACTTAAAAACGTGGAAACAAAAAAAGCAGCTCGGAATATTTTTTCAGATATTAGTTCACAATTAGGCATCGCTACTTACTGCTTCTTAGAACAGTTTGCAAGGTATTTTTTAAATGCTTCAAGCAAAGAGAACGTCCAAAATGGTGAGTATCAATTAAGAAAATTGTAAATTGGGTCATGGCCAAGGATCTTACAACAAACTATATAACTTGTGAGACCCTGAGAGCCTAAAGCAGGCGTTGCAAGGGCAGTAACGTGAATCAAACCTGACACTGAACTCAATATCACTCGATAACACCAGAAATAAGTTTTTGTTCCGACTTTCGATACGAAAGTAACGGAATATTTGTGCTCGGGGTGGGTTTTTTTTTCTTCAGACAAATTTCGACTTTTTAACTAGCCATTTTTGACAGAATTTTTTTATATCATTCAAAAGGTATTGTTGACCTGAGCTTAAATTTGTAAAGATATTTCACCTGTGATCATTTTTCTTAAAGTTATGAGGGTTTAAAGATTGCCATTTTGACCAATTTGGGACAATTAACGCGCAATATAATTCGCGCTATTAACGCGTAAGCGGAGATTTAATCCGTCTTATTAATCGTTCCAAATTGGTTGAACGAAGCTTATTTGCCATAAACGATGTGTTACAAGGAACTAAAACTATCTTTTTGTACTTTATATGGCGTGTGGGGGTTTCAGAAAAAATTTCAAATTTTAGAAAAAAAATTTTCATTTTATTTTATTTCATATAATGTTTTTATGTTATTACTGCTGCTCCATAAACCTTCAAAAGCAGTCGGAACATTCAGGGCTTCGCCCTGATACGAGCAGTCTTGTTGTAATTTTTAAATTACCTTCATTGAATAAAGGACAAATGCCGAAGACAAAATTGTTTCGGAAATAAGATAGTTTTTCGATATGCTTCAATCATTGAGGGCAGAACAATCTGTAATTATTACACAGCGAATGGATCTTTATGTTGAAAAATCCATTCAACGGAATTCAAGTGAATACAATTTAATTATAAATTGTCAGTGAAAAAGATGTCACAACATTTGCTTGTTGTTCTCACTTTCGATACGAAAGTAACGGAATATTTGTGCTCGGGGTGGGTTTTTTTCTTCAGACAAATTTCGACTTTTTAACTAGCCATTTTTCACAAAAATTTTTATATTATTCAAAACCTATGGTTGTCTTAAGCTTAAATTTGAAAAGATATTTCACCTGTGATAGTTTTTTGTAAAGTTATGAGGGTTTATAGATTGCCATTTTGGCCATTTTGACCAATTTGGGAGAATTAACGCGCGATATAATTCGCGCTATTAACGCGTAAGCGGAGATTTAATCCGTCTTAGAAATCGTTCCAAATTGGTTGAAAGAAGTTTTTTGCCATAATTGATTTGTTACAAGGAGCAAAATCTATTGTTTTGTACTTTATATGGCGTGTGGGGGGATGATTTTCATAAAACAATTTTCAAACTTTAGAAAAGTTTTTCATTTTGTTTTATTTCATTCAATTTTTTTATGTTGTTTATGTTATTACTGCTCCATAAACGTTGAAAGGCAGTCGGAACTTTCAGGGCTTCGCTCTGATACGAGCAGTCTTGTTGTTCCGACTTTCGATACGAAAATAACGGAATATTTGTGCTCGGGGTGGGTTTTGTTTTTCTTCAGACAAATTTCGACTTTTTAACTAGCCATTTTTGACGGAAATTTTTTATATCATTCGAAAGGTATTGTTGTCCTGAGCTCAAATTTGAAAAGATATTTTACCTGTGATTTTTTTTTTGTAAAGTTACGGGGGCTTAAAGATTGCCATTTTGGCCAATTTAAGACAATTAACGCGCGATATATTTTGCGCTATTAACGCGTAAGCGGAGAGTTAATCCGTCTTAGAAATCGTTCTAAATTGGTTAAAAGAAGCTTATTTGCCATAATTGATTTGTTACAGGGAGCGAAATCTACCCTCTTGTACTTTATATGGCGTGTGGGGAGATGATTTTCATATAAAATTTCAAATTTTAGAATTTTTTTTTTCATTTTGTTTTATTTCATTGAATTTTTTAATGTTATTACTGCTCCATAAACCTTAAAAGGCAGTCGGAACATTCAGGGCTTCGCCCTGATACGAGCAGTCTTGTTGTACTTTATTTTTGAATTGATGAAAACGCTTGGCAACAAAAGTCCAAGTAAAGCTGAGTTCTGAAAATTCTCATGGAACACGATAAACGAACATTTTCTATTTTAAAAGTAGCCAAATGTTGAGTTTTGCTCTTAAATTGAATCAAAAACCCCAATATTGTTCAATTTTACGGTTCATATACAAAACAGTCCCATGCAAAACAGTCCAATTTAAAATACTCCAAAAAATGATGAAGTGAAGGAAAAAAACAGTCCAATAAATCCTACCCTCTTTTGGCAAGCTCGCAACACGTTGGCGCGACTTCGGCGGTTACTATTTTCTTCATAGTGTTTGTTCAACAAAGGACAATTCTCGGCCTACCGGCTTGTTAAAACAATTATTACTTGGGACTGTTTTTCGAACTGTTTTGTATCGGACTGTTTTTTCGTTCATTTTCATTCTTTTCCGGACTGTTTTGTATTGGACTGTTTTGTATGGGACTGTTTTATACAGACACGAGTTTTACATACTTCAAATCTTTAGTGTTTGAATTGAGAAGCTGCAAAATTATCTCGTTTCAATTGACGTTAACTTAGAAAAAACGTCCATGTAAGTTGAAGGTAAAAAAGGCCAATACCTCAACTTAGAAGATTTTCAGTTTTTGAGATAAATTACTCATATAATCAAAAATCTTCTATCAGAAATTAATCTCAAAAACTCAATCTGCGACTGGCAGCACCAAATGTTATATAGAGAATTTTCAGATCATTGTCAGTGTTTATTGTCAGTTGACTTGCATGTCTACTGTCTACAGAAAATGTTGCTTCGGAATGCTTCTGAATGTTTTTAATTGTAGTAAAGCTTTCCTAGTTAGATCTAGGATTTTCTCGAAAAATTTTGAATTAAAAAGCAGACAGAAAAACAGGGCAAACAAATTTTTAGGTAATACTTGACCAAGAAGTCGCGTTTTTTCGGCGCGCCCATCCCGCTCAAAAATAGTAAAAATTGGCGTCAAAAGCGCCTTTGGAAAAACTTAAGGGTCCGTCAGTCAAAAATGGACATCTCATAATAGTACAGAGGGGGATTCTTTGGGTTGGCAGGGGATCGAATCCTTGAAAGGGGAGGACACCCCTGCCCCTAAACTCTCTAATGGCTAGAGCTATGAAAATCTTTGTTAGAGATGAAATAGTGATTTGTATGAGAGACAACCTCTGAAAGCCTTATCAAGGAAAAAAATTATCAAGGAGTGAGTAGTTATATGTTTCTTTCGGTTTCAACTACTAATTTGGCAGGAAAGTATTTCATATCTTTTCTTTAAAAAAGCTGCTATACTACCATCAAGCTTCTTCATGGTTTTCCCATTTTTATTCTCGTACTGTTCAACACTATAATTGCTCTTAATTTAAGTATCAAAGTACCATGTTACTCTAAGCCCAACCAACACAAGTTCAAACTGCTAAAAAGTGTCTAGGATAATGGACGCAGTCAGCTCAAAAATGAATGCAGCATAACGTTTGTATGTGAAACAAAAACATGAACGTACATAAAAAACTTATAGGTGATGCAATTTGCATCAAATATGCAAATTAATTGATCAAAGATTAAACAACACGGCATTGCTATTTCAGTAAAGCAAATTTTGAAACAATTAATCAATTTTTTGACTTGTTTTTTTTTAAATAAAGAGCAAGGCTTTGATCCATAGTTTATGCAATTTATTTCTCGCATTGTAGGAAACAGAAGAATTAAAATGACTGATCGTATCAGGGCGCAACCCCTCTATATCTCCTCTACGTAAAATAAAAAGTGATAAATCTTGCTCCTAATAACAATTCATTTATGGCAAATAAGCTGACTTCAGCCAATTTGGAACGATTGCTCAGACGGATTAAATCTCCGCTTACGCGTTAAAAGCGTGAAATATTTCGCGCGTTAATTGTCCCATTTTGGCCAAAAGGGCAATCTTTAAACCCCCATAACTTTACGAAAAATGCTCACAGGTAAAATATCTTTTCAAATTTAAGCTCAAGACAAGAATACTTTTTGAATGATATTTAAAAATCTCGTCAACAATGGCTTGTTAAAAAGTCGAAATTTGTCTGAAGAAAAACCCACCCCGAGCACAAATGTTCAGTCACTTTCGTATCGAGAGTCGGAACAACAACAAGGCAATTTTGATCTGAAATAGTGCTTATCTAGCTATCGCCACAAAATCGGCATCTGTCTGTCTTGCCCAGTGCTTTATTTAATTAATGGTCATTAAAACTTTTGAAGCGCTAAAAAATATCAGGAATGATGATTTTTCTTAACTTCTGCCATCGCGTGGAATTTGTTGTAATTTTTGCTGCCTTGTGCTTTGACTTATAAATTACCCCATATTTTTTTATAATTGAAATTCTAGTTTTTCCCTAAATTTTGAATAACATTTGTGGTGCTAATACCCGGACTCATCAAGTTGTTTAGTCAAAATTGCTTACATTACGGAAAACAGTATCATTGTGCATATGCCAAAGATTATTTTAAGCCGTAATTGAGATTGTCATAAATCTGCGGCGCATAACTCCGCATAGTTACCGCGTAAAAAGCTTCAAATTTGAAATTGCTCAATCCCGCAGAGATTCCGCGTTATTGAAGCATTTTGAGCAAACTAAGGGTTTTTATGAGAAAAATTCCAATGAAAATTTCAAATGTTCTGAGATGTTTTTCGGTACTTTAATCTTCGAAAAAAAATTTGGCGGTGGAAAGTTTAATTTAAAAAATGGCATAATATGACTTGTACAATGGTGTAAATGGCAAAAATATGCTCACCTTTGGCAGAGAATTTCCGCATTTTTTTTTCAGAATTGTTTTTTTTTTCAGCAGAAAGCCCGCATAACTCGTTAAAAACGCATGCAATCCGTATGGCATGATTTAATTACTTAAACTCTAATCTTTTTGCTAAGCCTTTCCGTAATATTAGAGACAACAAGACATGATTTCTTAAACTCATTCTTTTCAGGATATTATTTTCTGGTGACGATTGGGCTGATAGCACTGTCTCTACTGTACAATGTCATCAACATCAACATGTACTACTACAGCTACTCTGAAATCTTCCAAGTGTTCTTCCGCAGACGTTAGTCCATAATCTGACAGTGCTTAGGTATTGGTGAAAAGCTCTACTAATTATTTAATAATCTTCTTCATATAAATTGAATAATGCATGTATCATAGAAATACACGATTTATGAAAGTGTATCTGAAAAGTAAATCAAGCTCTTTTTATGAAAGAATTGAAAAAAGATTCAATAATACTTCTAGTTTTTTGGATAGATCTAGGATTTTTTGGAGTGAGCAAAAAAAAAATCTAAATACAGGAACGGGTTTAGGGGTGGATGCCCTTTCCTTAGGGATTCGACGCCTCCCCCCCCCCCACCCCTGTGGACCCAAAATATCTTCCCCCCTTTGTACTATTTTGAGATATCTATGTTTGGCTGACGGACTCTAAATTTTTTCTAAAGGCGCCTTGGGCGCCAATATATACTAATTTTGAAGAGGGCCCAAAAAACGCGATTTTTTTTTAAATTCCAGAAAGTGCCTAAAAACGCCCTGTTTTTTTCCGAGTTTTGCCTGCAGCGCAGAAAATTTGGCCGCAACAGAGTCTTTTTAGTGCTTTGGGAGAGCTCGGAGAATCAATTTGAACAAGCTAAAAAAAAGTCGACAAAACTTTTTTGAAAATCCGCCCCCCCCCCCCCCCCACCCCTCGAGAAAATCCTAGATCCGCCCCTGCCTAAAAAATTTTTAATCTATTTTTTGAAAACATCTTTTTTCTTTTGTTTTTTTTTTGCTCGGCTTCTTTTTACGAATTAGAGAAACTAAAGCGCCTTGGAGCACCTTTTGAAAAATTTAGGCAAAAATGCCTTTTCTACGCGCATTCGCTTCTCAAACAGTGTTGGTCCTCAAACTGTTTTCTACTTCAAAAGCTATCAATTCTAGAAAATGATCAAAACGATGAAAACTCTGGGATAATGAAAGAGCCCAAATCTACTGAAGAGGCCATTGGACTTCTGAGTCAGCTGGTGGGTGAACTGGACGAGCAGCCGGACAACGGGGAGGAGAGGAGACGCAACAGGTGCATCGTGCTGGATCACATTTTCGGGACCATCATGCTGGCTGTCATCCTCATCACTACTGGAATATTCTTCCTTCCAGAAGCTTGAACTTCAAATTCAAATTGTGTTTGAAGTTAAATCATTTAAATATATTAATTTTAACCAATAGATCAATAAAAAAATTCAACTTCAAAAAGATTTTTTGGAGATTAAATCGGCATTTTGAATGCGGATTGCAAAGCTTTCCTGTAATTTTTTTTCCAGATTGTATATTTAATTTTATATAAATTAGAGTTGCTGTCAAGAAAACTGATAGCAGTAAACAATATCTGCAGTAGACTTGTTTCAGCATCATTTTTTCTTACTCAGATTTTTAAAAAATCACTATTTTTACTATTTTCAACAAAACAGTCAAGCAGTATCATCTCACACCGAGTTGCATGGGTAAAAATCGATTATAATACAAAAAAAGTTGTTCTAAATATTGTCAATATAATCCCTGATTGTTGCAAATATGGACCACGAACTTGATTGTAATGTCATTCTAATCAATTATTTCCGTAAAAACAATCCAATAAAATCCATAACAAACAACTTAATCCATTTAAAAGCCATTATAGTTGATAATTATCTCTATATTTCTTCGCACCTACTCAATTTTATAACGCTTGTTTAACCCTCCCTCACTTTTCCCGTACACATTCAATCCTTCCCACCGTTTATTTTTTCCTCATCTTCACCCCCCTCCCCTCCAGCCCCATCCCACGCCCCCGAGAAACTGTCATTTTATAAAAAAAAATTCATTTTTTTTATAAACAAAACTAAATCTCGTTTTATCCTGGATCAAGCAAGCCCAAAACAATTATTAAGTTTGAATTATACTGCACTGTGTTTGAAGTTTTAATCCATCGATTAAAATCCATTATAATCCATTATAAATGATTATAATAAAAAAAAGTAGCTAAATGCATTTTATATTCAATTATAATCAATTAAGGTATCTAGGTGCATTTTATTGATACGACAACAATTAAATTATAATAAATTTTCAATCGATTATAATTAATTTTTTTTCCAGAGACTAACATTGAAAGTCCTATAAAATCGATTATTATTCATAAAACCCCAGCAAAAACGTGCATGGTTTTTGGTTTGCACAGACGATTTTGACAATTCCATCTGTGCTTTGTAAACTGATAAAATGATTATAACCTTTAAGTAGCAACGATTCGAAATAGCAATTATGACAAATTTCGAAATCTTTCATATTTCAGCAATTTTTATATTTTTTTTTGTTGTAACAATTGTTAAAAATTTGAAATGGGTTGCTTTTTTTGGCACAAAACCCAAACTAAAATTGAAATTGCTCTTAAAAAATGATTTTTTTGCGGGGTCAATTAAGAAAATTTTATTTCATGTAATCGGTTTCCTAAATTGTCGCTTAAGTGTTTGAGTTTCGTAATATCAATCAGAAAGTAAATTGTGTTCGGGTGGTTAACTTACGTAAGAAAGCAAGCAATGAGCCGAAAAAAAATATTTTGAACTTTTTGTTGTGTAATAATAAGCTGGGATAATTCACCTTTATTTATACATCTGCTTACATGGCGTTGGTTTTAAAAGAAATCAATAGGAGCTGAAAAATTGAAATTTGCAACAAATTTTGTGGAATGCTCTAACCATAAGCAACCCAAGTTGCGCCTTTAAGTTATAGTGGGAAACTCTGATTGCTCATGATTTGAACACTCAGCGGAAATTGTTGCAACACTTCAGTGTTTCAGCTCTTTTTTCGAGAGATTAACTCCTTATCCTAACCGCCGCGCTATGAGCCCGCATAACTCGTTTAAAACGCATGCAATCCGCATGGCATGATTTAACTACTTAAACTCGAATCTTTTTGCCAAGCCTTTCCGTAATATTAGAGACAACAAGACATGATTTCTTAAACTCATTCTTTTCAGGATATTATTTTCTGGTGACGATTAGGCTGATAGCACGCACTGTCTCTGCGACAAGTAAGACAAGTAAAAATTTAATAAGATGACACAGTTATTTAAAAATTTAATAAGAGCGTCTGTGAGTTTTCTTTGAGGTACTTAAAACTGGGAAAAAAGAGTAGTTAATCCATACTTTTTACCGTCTCTTAAGCGGCGTGGTCGGAACAAACATTGTAAAAATAAAGAAAACTTTTGCGAGAAGATTGGTTAGAAATTTTGTCGTGTTTCTTGAAAAAATTTTCCAAAAAAATTAACCACGAACGCTTTGAAACAAAATATAAAAAATCAATCTTTTTGCCATAAAATTTACACTAAAAAACTGCTGACAAAATTGGGGAAAAACGTGTTTTTTTTTGTCTTGCCTAACTTTCAACTTTGGTGCAAAATGATAAATTTAACCATCAAATTGGGAATCTATGTACTCGGATTTTAACTTCAGGTGTAGTTTAGCCATACCAACTCACAGTCATCAAATTTCTTAAATTTTAAAGTCGCTGTGTGGGACACAGTTGAGCTGGCTCTTTGAATAAAACTTAGGAAAACAATATTGATAGATTTGCATAAACAGAATTATGAACAATAGATTAATTAGGATTAGCTGACCTAAATTTCAAGAACAAAAATTTTGTTTATTATTACTGGTTTTTTCCCAAATTTGCACTGTGCTGGTTCTCCTTTTTTGTTCAGTATTTGACTTAAAATACAAAAACTTTCAGCAGGCAAACAATTATCCAGGGAAAAATTATGAATCTTCTACTGCAGAAATTGTACTCTGTCATTTCTTAATTAAAATTAATGAAAAAATAAAGGAATTTAAAAATATCGAATTAAGTTTGTTTTTTCATTCTCTTTTTGGGAAAAAGTCTTGAAAGTCACATCAAAACTGATTTTTTTGCGGATTGATTGCAATTTTTTTTCAAAAAGAGCGGTTAAAATTATTTCGCTGAAAAAAGGAAAAATTTCAGTTGTGAAAAACAAAACAGTGCAAAAAACGTGAGAAAACTATAGTGACTTTTAGTTTTGAGATTTCGCTGCCTCATGAAAATTTCAGCAATTGGTACAACGGTAGCTCAACCTAAATGAACTTTTTTTCATTGCTGCAAAATACAGTTTTTCCACTCAGGAAACTGCATTATCGTTTAAAGTCATGCTAATATTTTTCAGACTTGCTAATAATAGAACTATTCTTCAAAGCGAAGTATTTTGTAATAATCATTGATCTATTTTATGTCAAAAGATCAAAATGTAGTTTTATCGGTATATAAAAACTTCATGTCAAGAGCAATTTAAAACCGCTTTTTTGATTCGATTTTTCTCGAACAGTGGAACAAAAACAACAGATTGGCTCAGCTTTTTGGCTCAGCTGCCCATTATGATTACGTCAAGATGAGCCCGTGGAGAGTGAAATGTGGAAATAGACTGAAACTTTTTTGGTTGTGTTTCGGAAATGTGTTTCGGAAACTTATCATGAAAAACTGATCTGATTATTTATTCTTTTCTGCTGCATTTTAACGATTTATTTTAACGTTTCTTAACATTCATTAACTAATTTGTTTTCACCTAGTTCAATTGAATTTTTTGAAGCATTTGCATAGTCTGGCAAAAAGTTTCGCAGGAGTAGGTTTTTATTTAATATATTTGAACTAGTTTATTGATCAAGTAGAAGTTTTATATATTCCAGTTTTTATTTAAGTTATTTGTCAAACTGTTTTAGTCGGCGTTTTTGTGCATTTTTCACAAGAACCAGCTATACGTGTTCGTTGGTTTCAACTTCAACTAGGCCGTCTAGTTTTTTGTTTGGTGCTCAAACAATTAATTTGTTTGGTGCTCATTATATTTAAATTTATATAAATTAGAGTTGCTGTCAAGAAAACTGATAGCAGTAAACAATATCTGCAGTAGACTTGTTTCAGCATCATTTTTTCTTACTCAGATTTTTAAAAAATCACTATATCACCAACAAAACAGTCAAGCAGTATCATCTCACACCAGAGTTGCATGGGTAAAAATCGATTATAATACAAAAAAAGTTGGTCTAAATATTGTCAATATAAACCCTGATTGTTGCAAATATGGACCACGAACTTGATTGTAATGTCATTCTAATCAATTATTTCCGTAAAAACAATCCAATAAAATCCATAACAAACAAGTTAATCCATTTAAAAGCCATTATAGTTGATAATTATCTCTATATTTCTTTGCACCTACTCAATTTTATAACGCCTGTTTAACCCTCCCTCATTTTTCCCGTACACATTCAATCCTTCCCCCGGTTTATTTTCCCCTCAATTTCACCCCCCTCCCCTCCAGCCCCATCCCACGCCCCCGAGAAACTGTCATTTTAAAAAATAAAATTCATTTTTTTTATAAACAAAACTAAATCTCGTTTTATCCTGGATCAAGCAAGCCCAAAACAATTATTAAGTTTGAATTATACTGCACTGTGTTTGAAGTTTTAATCCATCGATTAACTAAACCTCGTTTTATCGTGGATCAAGCAAGCCCAAAACAATTATTAAGTTTGAATTATACTGCACTGTGTTTGAAGTTTTAATCCATCGATTATAATCCATTATAATCCATTATAAATGATTATAAAAAAAGTAGCTAAATGCATTTTATATTCAATTATAATCAATTAAGGTATCTAGGTGCATTTTATTGATACGACAAAAATTAAATTATAATAAATTTTCAATCGATTATAATTAATTTTTTTTCCAGAGACTAACATTGAAAATCCTATGAAATCGATTATTATTCAAAAAACCCCAGCAAAAACGTGCATGGTTTTTGGTTTGCACAGACGATTTTGACATTCCATCTGTGCTTTGTAAACTGATAAAATGATTATAACCTTTAAGTAGCAACGATTCGAAATAGCAATATGACAAATTTCGAAATCTTTCATATTTCAGCAATTTTTATATTTTTTTTTGTTGTAACAATTGTTAAAAATTTGAAATGGGTTGCTTTTTTTGGCACAAAACCCAAACTTAAATTGAAATTGCTCTTAAAAAATGATTTTTTTGCGGGGTCAATTAAGAAAATTTTATTTCATGTAATCGGTTTCCTAAATTGTCGCTTAAGTGTTTGAGTTTCGTAATATCAATCAGAAAGTAAATTGTGTTCGGGTGGTTAACTTACGTAAGAAAGCAAGCAATGAGCCGAAAAAAAATATTTTGAACTTTTTGTTGTGTAATAATAAGCTGGGATAATTCACCTTTATTTATACATCTGCTTACATGGCGTTGGTTTTAAAAGAAATCAATAGGAGCTGAAAAATTGAAATTTGCAACAAATTTTGTGGAATGCTCTAACCATAAGCAACCCAAGTTGCGCCTTTAAGTTATAGTGGGAAACTCTGATTGCTCATGATTTGAACACTCAGCGGAAATTGTTGCAACACTTCAGTGTTTCAGCTCTTTTTTCGAGAGATTAACTCCTTATCCTAACCGCCGCGCTATGAGCCCGCATAACTCGTTTAAAACGCATGCAATCCGCATGGCATGATTTAACTACTTAAACTCGAATCTTTTTGCCAAGCCTTTCCGTAATATTAGAGACAACAAGACATGATTTCTTAAACTCATTCTTTTCAGGATATTATTTTCTGGTGACGATTAGGCTGATAGCACGCACTGTCTCTGCGACAAGTAAGACAAGTAAAAATTTAATTAGATGACACAGTTATTTAAAAATTTAATAAGAGCGTCTGTGAGTTTTCTTTGAGGTACTTAAAACTGGGAAAAAAGAGTAGTTAATCCATACTTTTTACCGTCTCTTAAGCGGCGTGGTCGGAACAAACATTGTAAAAATAAAGAAAACTTTTGCGAGAAGATTGGTTAGAAATTTTGTCGTGTTTCTTGAAAAAATTTTCCAAAAAAATTAACCACGAACGCTTTGAAACAAAATATAAAAAATCAATCTTTTTGCCATAAAATTTACACTAAAAAACTGCTGACAAAATTGGGGAAAAACGTGTTTTTTTTTGTCGTGCCTAACTTTCAACTTTGGTGCAAAATGATAAATTTAACCATCAAATTGGGAATCTATGTACTCGGATTTTAACTTCAGGTGTAGTTTAGCCATACCAACTCACAGTCATCAAATTTCTTAAATTTTAAAGTCGCTGTGTGGGACACAGTTGAGCTGGCTTTTTGAATAAAACTTAGGAAAACAATATTGATAGATTTGCATAAACAGAATTATGAACAATAGACTAATTAGGATTAGCTGACCTAAATTTCAAGAACAAAAACTTTGTTTATTTTTACTGGTTTTTTCCCAAGTTTGCACTGTGCTGGTTCTCCTTTTTTGTTCAGTATTTGTCTTAAAATACAAAAACTTTCAGCAGGCAAACAATTATCCAGGACAAAATTATGAATCTTCTACTGCAGAAATTGTACTCTGTCATTTCTTAATTAAAATTAATGAAAAAATAAAGGAACTTCAAAATATCGAAATAAGTTTGTTTTTTCATTCTCTTTTTGGGAAAAAGTCTTGAAAGTCATATCAAAACTGATTTTTTTTGCGGATTGATTGCAATTTTTTTTTCAAAAAGAGCGGTTAAAATTATTTCGCTGAAAAAGAGAAATTTTCAGTTGTGAAAAACAAAACAGTTCAAAAAACGTGAGAAAACTATTGTGACTTTTAGTTTTGTGATTTCACTGCTTTATGAAAATTTCAGCAATTGGTACAACGGTAGCTCAACCTAAATGAGCTTTTATTCATTGCGGCAAAATACGGTTGTTCCACTCAGGAAACTGCATTATCGTTTAAAGTAATGCTAATATTTTTCAGACTTGCTAATAATAGAACTATTCTTCAAAGCGAAGTATTTTGTAATAATCATTGATCTATTTTATGTCAAAAGATCAAAATGTAGTTTTATCGGTATATAAAAACTTCATGTCAAGAGCAATTTAAAACCGCTTTTTGATTCGATTTTTCTCGAAGACTGGAAAAAAACAACAGATTGGCTCAGCTTTTTGGCTCAACTGCCCATTTTGATTACGTCAAGATGAGCCCGTGGAGAGTGAAATGTGGGAATAGACTGAAACTTTTTTGGTTGTGTTTCGGAAATGTGTTTCGGAAACTTATCATGAAAAACTGATCTGATTATTTTCTCTTTTCTGCTGCATTTTAACGATTTATTTTAACGTTTCTTAACATTCATTAACTAATTTTTTTTTCACCTAGTTCAATTGAATTTTTTGAAGCATTTGCATAGTCTGGCAAAAAGTTTCGCAGGAGTAGGTTTTTATTTAATATATTTGAGCTAGTTTATTGATCAAGTAAAAATTTTATATATTCCAGTTTTTATTTAAGTTATTTGTCAAACTGTTTTAGTCGGCGTTTTTTGTGCATTTTTCACAAGAACCAGCTATACGCGTTTGTTGGTTTCAACTTCAACTAGGCCGTCTAATTTTTTGTTTGGTGCTCAAAATGAGCCTTACAAAATCAGAATTAGAAGAAAAAACTTAAGTTGATAAATAAACTTGTTTCCCTTTTGTTAGAAAAAGAAGCTCAATCCGTTTCTCAGGTAACTTTTTTTCTTTAAAACGAGAAATTGTTGATAAAAGGTATTTTATGATATCGATTGAATTATATTAAAAAATTGGTTTATTTGTTATAAAATAAAATTTATATTGGACAGCAAATTTTCTGAAAATCTCAATCAGATTTCTGACTCAAAAAAACTGGAGTATGTAAGCAATCGGTATGTGAAAAAAATTTTTTTAGTTAAAGAATAGAAAATTATAGGAAAGTATAAAAAAACTGTTTGCCTTAATGAAAAGCTGCTGTTCAACTAATATAAAAAAAAGAATCTACGTACTCGGATTGTATCTTCAGGTGTAATTTAGCCATGCCAACTCACAATCATCAAAATTCTTAAAAATTAAAGTCGCTGTGCGGAGAAAAATGAGTTGGCTTGTTGAATAAAACTTATGAAAAACAATATTGATTGATTTGCATAAACAAAAATATGAACAATAGATTAATTAGGATTAGCTGACCTAAATTTTCAAGAACATAAAATATGTTTATTATCACTGGTTTTTTTCCCGAATTTGCACTGTGCCGGTTCTCCTTTTTTATTCAGTTTTTTTCCTAAAATACAGAAACTTTCAGCAGGCAAACAATTATCCAGGACAAAATTATGAATTTTCTACTGCAGAAATTGTACTCTGTCATTTCTTAAATAAAATAATGAAATAATAAAGGAACTTAAAAATATAGAAATAAGTTTGTTATCTCATTCTCTTTTTGTGGAAAAGTCTTGAAATTCACATCAAAACTGATTTTTTTTGGTTTGATTGCAAATTTTTTCAAAAAGAGCGGTTCAAATTATTTCGCTGAAAAAGGGAAATTTTCAGTTGTCAAAAACAAAACAGTGCAAAAAACGTGAGAAAACCATAGTGGATTCTAGTTTTGAGATTTCGCTACTTTATGAAAATTTCAGCAATTGGTACAACGGTAGCTCAACCTAAATGAGCTTTTATTCATTGCGGCAAAATACAGTTTTTCCACTCAGGAAACTGCATTATCGTTTAAAGTAATGCTAATATTTTTCAGACTTGCTAATAATTGAACTATGCCAAAATGCAAATAATCTTTGATCTATTTTATGTCAAAAGATTAGAATGTAATTTTATCGATATATAAAAACTTCATGTCAAGAGCAATTTAATACCGCTTTTTTTGTTCGATTTTTCTCGAAGAAAGGAAAAAAACAACAGATTGGCTCAGCTGCCCTTTTTGATTACGCAAAGATGAGCCCGTGGAGCGTGAAATATGGGAATACACTGAAACCTTATTTGTTTTAAACCTTATTTATTGAAACCTCGGACAATAATTTGTTTTAAAAAGTCGTCACAGTGTCATGAAAAACTGATCTGATTATTTTCGATTTTCTAATGCATTTAAACGATTTATTTTAACGTTTTTTGACATTCCTCAACTAATTTTTTTTTACCTAGTTCAATTGAATTTTCAGAAGCATTTGAATAGTCTGAAATGTAGCGTTTGCAGAGTGAAATGTGGTAATACACTGAAACTTTTTTTGGTTGTGCTTCGGACAAAAACTTATTTTAAAGAGTCGTCACAGTGTCATGGAAAACTGATCTGATTATTTTCTCTTTTCTGCTGCATTTTAACGATTTAATTTAACGTTTTTTAACATTCCTCAACTAATTTTTTTTACCTAGTTCAATTGAATTTTCTGAAGCATTTGCATAGTCTGGCAAAAAGTTTCGCAGGAGTAGGATTTTATTTAAAATATTTAAACTAGTTTATTGATCAAGTAAAAATTTTATATATTCCAGTTTTTATTTAGGTTATTTGTCAAACTGTTTTAGTCGGCGTTTTTTGTGCAGTTTTCACAAGAACCAGTTGTACGTGTTCGTTGGTTTCAACTTCAACTAGGCCGTCTAATTTTTTGTTTGGTGCTCAAATTGAGCCTTACAAAATCAGAATTTGAAAAAAAACTTAAGTTGATAAATAAACTTTGTTTCCATTTTATTGGAAAAAGAAGCTCAAGCTCTTATTGGAAAAAGAAGCTCAAAAAGAAGCTCTCGGTCTTATTGGAAAAAGAAGCTCAAAAAGAAGCTCTCAGGTAATTTCATTAAAACGGGAACTTATTGATAAAAGGTATTTTATGATATCGATTGAATTATATAAAAAAATTGGTTTATTTGTTACAAAAAGAAAATTTAAATTGGACAGGAAATTTTCTGAAAATCTCGATCAGATTTCTGACTCAAAAAAACTGAAGTATGTAAGCAATCGGTATGTGAAAAAAAATTTTTTTAGTTAAAGAATAGAAAATTATAAGAAAGTATAAGCAACTGTTTGCCTAAATGAAAAGCTGCTGTTCAACTAATATAAATAAAAGAATCTACGTACTCGGATTGTATCTTCAGGTGTAATTCAGCCATGCCAACTCACAATCATCGAAATTCTTAAATAGTAAAGTCGCTGTGCGGAAAAAAATGAGTTGGCTTGTTGAATAAAACTTAGGAAAACAATATTGATTGATTTGCATAAACAGAAATATGAACAATAGATTAATTAGGATTAGCTGAACTAAATTTTCAAGAACACAAAAGTTGTTATTATCACTGGTTTTTTTTTCCGAATTTGCACTGTGCCGGTTCTCCTTTTTTATTCATTTTTTTCTTAAAATACAGAAACTTTCAGCAGGCAAACAATTATCCAGGACAAAATTATGAACCTTCTACTGCAGAAATTGTAGTCTGTCATTTCTTAATTAAAATTAATGAAATAATAAAGGAACTTAAAAATATTGAAATAAGTTTGTTATCTCATTCTCTTTTTGGGGAAAAGTCTTGAAATTCACATCAAAACTGATTTTTTTGGTTTGATTGCAAATTTTTTCAAAAAGAGCGGTTCAAATTATTTCGCTGAAAAAGGGAAATGTTCATTTGTGAAAAACAAAACAGTGCAAAAAACGTGAGAAAACCATAGTGGATTTTAGTTTCGAGATTTTGCTACTTTATGAAAATTTCAGCAATTGGTACAACGGTAGCTCAACCTAAATGAGCTTTTATTCATTGCGGCAAAATACAGTTTTTCCACTCAGGAAACTGCATTATCGTTTAAAGTAATGCTAATATTTTTCAGGCTTGCTAATAATTGAACTATTCTTCAAAGCGAAGTATACTAGTTTTTTGTAATAATCATTGATCTTTTTTATATCAAAAGATCAAAATGTAGTTTTATCGGTATATAAAAACTTCAAGTCAAGAGCAATTTAAAACCGCTTTTTTGATTCGATTTTTCTCGAAGAGTGGAAAAAAAACAACAGATTGGCTCAGCTTTGTGGCTCAGCTGCTCATATTGATTACGTCAGGATGAACCCGTGGAGAGTGAAATGTGGGACTACACTGAAATTTTTTGGTTGTGTTTCGGACAAAAACTTATTTTAAAGAGTCGTCACAGTGTCATGAAAAGCTGATCTGATTATTTTTTGTTTTCTGCTGCATTTTAACGATTTATTTTAACGTTTTTTAACATTTATTAACTAATTTTTTGTTATCTAATTCAATTGAATTTTCTGAAGCATCTGCATAGTCTGGGAAAAAGTTTCGCAGGAGTAGATTTTTATTTAATATATTTACACTAGTTTATTGATCAAGTAAAAATTTTATATATTCCAGTTTTTATTTAAGTTCTTTGTCAAACTGTTTTAGTCGGCGTTTTTTGTGGTTTTTTTCCAAGAACCAGCTGTACGTATTCGTTGGTTTCAACTTCAACTAGGCCGAGTAATTTTTTGTTTGGTGCTCAAATTGAGCCTTACAAAATCAGAATTAGAAGAAAAAACTTAAGTTGATAAGTAAACTTTGTTTCCATTTTATTGGAAAAAGAAGCTCAATCCATTTCTCAGGTAATTTCATTAAAACGGGAACTTATTGATAAATGGTATTTTATGATATCGATTGAATTATATAAAAAAAATGGTTAATTTGTTATAAAAAGAAAATTTAAATTGGACAGCAAATTTTCTGAAAATCTCAATCAGATTTCTGACTCAAAAAAACTGGAGTATGTAAGCAATCGGTATGTGAAAAAAATTTTTTTAGTTAAAGAATAGAAAATTATAGGAAAGTATAAAAAAACTGTTTGCCTTAATGAAAAGCTGCTGTTCAACTAATATAAAAAAAAGAATCTACGTACTCGGATTGTATCTTCAGGTGTAGTTTAGCCATACCAACTCACAGTCATCAAATTTCTTAAATTTTAAAGTCGCTGTGTGGGACACAGTTGAGCTGGCTCTTTGAATAAAACTTAGGAAAACAATATTGATAGATTTGCATAAACAGAATTATGAACAATAGATTAATTAGGATTAGCTGACCTAAATTTCAAGAACAAAAATTTTGTTTATTATTACTGGTTTTTTCCCAAATTTGCACTGTGCTGGTTCTCCTTTTTTGTTCAGTATTTGACTTAAAATACAAAAACTTTCAGCAGGCAAACAATTATCCAGGGAAAAATTATGAATCTTCTACTGCAGAAATTGTACTCTGTCATTTCTTAATTAAAATTAATGAAAAAATAAAGGAATTTAAAAATATCGAATTAAGTTTGTTTTTTCATTCTCTTTTTGGGAAAAAGTCTTGAAAGTCACATCAAAACTGATTTTTTTGCGGATTGATTGCAATTTTTTTTCAAAAAGAGCGGTTAAAATTATTTCGCTGAAAAAAGGAAAAATTTCAGTTGTGAAAAACAAAACAGTGCAAAAAACGTGAGAAAACCATAGTGGATTTTAGTTTCGAGATTTCGCTACTTTATGAAAATTTCAGCAATTGGTACAACGGTAGCTCAACCTAAATGAGCTTTTATTCATTGCGGCAAAATACAGTTTTTCCACTCAGGAAACTGCATTTCGTTCAAAGTAATGCTAATATTTTTCAGGCTTGCTAATAATTGAACTATTCTTCAAAGCGAAGTATACTAGTTTTTTGTAATAATCAATGATCTTTTTTATATCAAAAGATCAAAATGTAGTTTTATCGGTATATAAAAACTTCAAGTCAAGAGCAATTTAAAACCGCTTTTTTGATTCGATTTTTCTCGAAGAGTGGAAAAAAAACAACAGATTGGCTCAGCTTTGTGGCTCAGCTGCCCATATTGATTACGTCAAGATGAACCCGTGGTGAGTGAAATGTGGGAATACACTGAAACTTTTTTGGTTGTGTTTCGGACAAAAACTTATTTTAAAGAGTCGTCACAGTGTCATGAAAAGCTGATCTGATTATTTTTTGTTTTCTGCTGCATTTTAACGATTTATTTTAACGTTTTTTAACATTTATTAACTAATTTTTTGTTATCTAATTCAATTGAATTTTCTGAAGCATCTGCATAGTCTGGGAAAAAGTTTCGCAGGAGTAGGTTTTTATTTAATATATTTAAACTAGTTTATTGATCAAGTAAAAATTTTATATATTCCAGTTTTTATTTTAGTTCTTTGTCAAACTGTTTTAATCGGCGTTTTTTGTGCATTTTTCACAAGAACCAGCTGTACGTATTCGTTGGTTTCAACTTCAACTAGGCCGTCTAATTTTTTGTTTGGTGCTCAAATTGAGCCTTACAAAATCAGAATTAGAAGAAAAAATTTAAGTTGATAAATAAACTTTTTTCCATTTTATTGGAAAAAGAAGCTCAATCCGTTTCTCAGGTAACTTCTTTAAAACGGAAAATTATTGATAAAAGGTATTTTATGATATCGATTGAGTTATATAAAAAAATTGGTTTATTTGTTATGAAAAGAAAATTTATATTGGACAGGAAATTTCTGAAAATCTCAATCAGATTTCTGACTCAAAAAAACTGACGTATGTAAGCAATCGGTATGTGAAAAAATTTTTTTAGTTGAAGAATAGAAAATTATCAGGAAGTATAAGCAACTGTTTACCTAAATGAAAAGCTGCTGTTCAACTAATATAAAAAAAAGAATCTACGTACTTGGATTGTATCTTCAGGTGTAATTTAGCCATGCCAATCACAATCATCGAAATTCTTAAATATTAAAGTCGCTGTGCGGAAAAAAATGAGTTGACTTGTTGAATAAACTTAGGAAAACAATATTGATTGATTTGCATAAACAGAAATATGACGAATAGATTAATTAGGATTAGCAGACCTAAATTTTCAAGAACATAAAATTTGTTTATTATCACTGGTTTTTTTCCCGAATTTGCACTGTGCCGGTTCTCCTTTTTTCAGTTTTTTTCTTAAAATACAGAAACTTTCAGTAGGCAAACAATTATCCAGGACAAAATTATGAATCTTCCACTGCAGAAATTGTACTCTGTCATTTCTTAATTAAAATTAATGAAATAATAAAGGAACTTAAAAATATCGAAATAAGTTTGTTATCTCATTCTCTTTTTAGGGAAAAGTCTTGAAATTCACAACAAAACTGATTTTTTTTGGTTTGATTGCAAATTTTTTCAAAAAGAGCGGTTCAAATTATTTCCCTGAAAAAGGGAAATTTTCAGTTGTGAAAAACAAAACAGTGCAAAAAACGTGAGAAAACCATAGTGGATTCTAGTTTTGAGATTTCGCTACATTATGAAAGTTTCAGCAATTGGTACAACGGTAGCTCAACCTAAATGAACTTTTATTCATTGCGGCAAAATACAGTTTTTCCACTCAGGAAACTGCATTATCGTTTAAAGTAAAGCAAATATTTTTCAGACTTGCTAATAATTGAACTATGCTTCAAAGCGAAGTATACTAGTTTTTTGTGATAATCAATGATCTATTTTATGTCAAAAGATCAGAATGTAGTTTTATCGATATGTCAAGAGCAATTTAATACCGCTTTTTTTATTCGATTTTTCTCGAAGAAAGGAAAAAAACAACAGATTGGCTCAGCTGCCTTTTTTGATTACACAAAGATGAGCCCGTGGAGCGTGAAATGTGGGAATAAACTGAAACCTTATTGGTTGTGTTTCGGACAATAATTTGTTTTAAAAAGTCGTCACAGTGTCATGAAAAACTGATCTGATTATTTTCTATTTTCTAATGCATTTTAACGCTATATTTTAACGTTTTTAAACTTTCATTAACGAATTTCTTTGTTTTTTACCTAGTTTAATTGCATTTTCTGAAGCAATTGCATAGTCTGGCAAAAAGTTTTGCAGGAGTAGGTTTTTATTTAAAATATTTAAATTATTTTTTAACCAAGAAAAAATTTTATATATTCCAGTTTTTATTTAAGTTATTTGTCAAACTATTTTAGTCGGCGTTTTTTGTGCATTTTTGACAAGAAACAACTACACGTGTTCGCTGGTTTCAACTTCAACTAGGCCATCTAATTTTTTGTTTGGTGCTCAAATTGAGCCTTACAAAATCAGAGTTAGAAGAAAAATTTCAAGTTCATAAATAAACTTCGTTCTCCTTTTGTTGGAATAAAAAGCTCAGTCCGTTTTCCAGGTAACTTCTTTAAAACGGGAAATTATTTAAAAAAGGTATTTTATGATACCGATTGAATTATTCAAAAAAATGGTTTATTTGTTATAAAAAAAAATTATATTGGACAGGAAATTTTCTGAAAAACTCCATCAGATTTCTGACTCAAAAAAACTGAAGTATGTAAGCATTTTTTCATGCCTTCGGCATCGGTATGTTAAAAAAGTTTTTTAGTTAAAGAATAAAAAATTTTGAGAAAGTATAAGCAACTGTTTGCCGAAATGAAAAGCTGCTGTTCAACTAATATAAATAAAAGTTCCCTAAATGATATATTTTTTCTCTGTCTTTACGCTTTGCAATCATCAAAAACCTGTTTTTGTCAAAATTGTTGTCAACAAATTTCAAAAAAAATCTTCAAAGTACCTATATTTTTATTTACAAAATCACCCCTCCTCTTTTCAAAACGATTCTCACTTAAATTCAAAACAAAATTGGCAGCATTTTTGTTGTCGCTGTGGAAATTTGTAATTTATGTAACTACAACAGAAAAATAGTCAAGAGAACTTTAAGTGAGATTGAATGGCAACATTCATAAAATTGTTTTAAAAAGTCTGAAAATTTGGATGTTCACTAAAAATCTTTTCTCGCATACATTAGCTTTCTTTTTTTTTCACAATCAAAAGCGGGATAATCATAGTCCAGAGTCATAGAAGCCAGATGCAGGCAATATGATCTTTTAAACTATCTGTTTGTTGATAAAATTAGTTTTGTTTAACAGAAAACAAGATTGCCCGTAAGAATGAAACGACCGTTCGCTGAACGATTGTTCCGACTGTGAGTCTAATTGTCTCAAATTTTCTTTGTTAACAATTTTGATGGAAACTTCAAAAAAAATCAGAATTTTTCTAATTCCTTGTTTACACCCAATGTTTAGTGAACAATAATATATTTCCCATTTAATACTCACGCATTAGATAGATCATTCGGCATACCTCTGTTCATTATGCTACAGTTTTTGGGCCTAATTTGCTACGCGTTATTAAAAAAAAAAAACAAATTTCTCAATTATTACAATTTCTAGACTCATGATTTCATGAAAAGTAATATAGCTTAAATTACTTTTTTGTTTGAAATCAGAGCATCAAAAAGATTCGGATGGTCAGAAAATTTCATCGAAAAAAGTGATATAAATTTGTCGAGTAGCTACGAGAAATGATCGCAAGCATAAATACTCCGTTAATTTCTCAGAAACTCTGAACCACAAGATTTCAGAGCAAATGTCGTTTGTCATAAAAATGTTCGCTCCTTCAGTCTAACCAGTAGTGGATTTAGGGGGTGGACGGGGGTGGACGCTTTCTTCCCTCAGGGATTCAACTCCCTGCCGACCCAAAGGGTCCCCCCTTTGAACTATTTTGAGATATCTATTTTTGGCTGACGGGCCCCTAAATTTTTCTAAAGGTGCCTTTGGCGTCAATAAAAACTAATTTTGAGGGGGGAGCGCGCGCCGAAAAGATGCGATTTTTTGGTATAAAGTTTTTTAAACAGCCTAAAAACTGAGTTAGGACTGGAGTGTATAACTCATAGAGTAATTTCGGATAGGGTACACCGTCTGCTCGTCACGCTATCTTATTTTCGGCCGGATAGATTCGTGCAACTTCTTAGTCTAATACCAATCCTAATCTTACTCTTATACTATCTAGTCTCAGGTTGTTTAACTAGTCTCTGCTAGGCTCAATAGATCTAGGGTATACTGGTTTATTGCGGTTGCTGAAGTCTTCTTGGAGAGTCAACTAATTTCTAAGTTAAATTCAAATCTCTCTGGTGCTGAAATTACAAGTAATTTCAGCACTTACAAATAATTGGATTGTTAGTTAGATGGATCATGATTGGTTAATATCAAATACTTTACATTGGTAAAATATCTAATTTATCCAATCATAAAATGTAGTTTAGATCAGGTTCCACCCATCCGGGTCTTACAGAGTTTTTTAGAATAGTTTTTCTGCAATTCGAAGGATGGATGATGGACGTTGGTTTCTGGCGAACATCATATTTCTTCTGGGTTCTCTTGTTAGAGAAGTTCCAGGTTCGATCGTTGTGTCATCTCATGACAACGACTGGGTCTTTGCAACAAACTCAAATCTGATTTCAGAATGGTTGGCTATGTCAGGTTTTTCTGTTTCATTGATGAGAACTTCTTTGTGTTTTGATCTTGTCTAGGAATGGCGTGGAGATTGTGCGTGGAGGGGATGCCTGGTTACTCGGATCTGTACGTATACTTGAACATCGAGGTGGTCATTGGTCTAGTTCAATGAAGTCCTTTTCTGCGAAGTCAAGTCGTACTCTAAATCCTTTGAGTTGTGATTGTGAGCGGCATATTGATTGTAGTTGGCCATTCTTTCTCGAGTGTAGTGGGATCGTTTTGTCTTTGGATGTTCGTCCTTGGTGTTGTATTCTGATCTATGTATTGCATAATGTAATTTACATTTTATAAAACTTTTATTAGTTTAATATTTTTTAATTATGATTTTAGTTAGTTGTTTTCACAAAAGTTTTTGTTTTAGTTCAGTTATTTTGAAGAGTTACTCACCCTTGAGTAGCTCTTATTAAAAATAGGAGTGTGGTCACAAAGCGTGGATGTAGCACGGTGGGTTAGGCCGGCTATAGAGCATGCTCAGGACGTCCTCTTCTGGTGGGTTAGGCCAGGAGTGGGAGTATGATTGCATGCGGTTTTTGTGAGAGGTCCTGTTATGTGACAACGTTTTATGTTGGGTTTGTTGTGGTTTTTCTTATGTTTTGTTGGTTGTGTCCTTTTTTCAAAAATCAAATTGTTTGTGGTATGGGTTTGTCTTTCGACTTTTTTGTGTTTTATTATTTCTTTCTTAGACTTTATAATAGTCTTCAAAAGAATAAATTATCCAGTTTTAAACTGGGTTAATCCGGTTTGGGTACCGTTGGTTTCCTTTTCTTAGTCATGCTGTTATGCTATGTGTTGTGGTGTTTAGTAAGCTGCATTGGTTAGTTTTGTTTAGTATATAATTCCTTTCCAACCGGGTTAAAGGAAAGTTTGAAACTTGTTATCGTGTGTTAGAGTTGTTGAGTGTGAAAGCTTGAAACTGAAATTCATTATTTTAAACAATTCTTCGTGGGCGAGCTGTGCGAGTGTGGATAGAATCTTTGTGCGAATGAATTGAAATATCAAAAGGTTAGTACTGCATTTGATTCTTATTAATTTACTACATAGAATTTCAATTTTACTGCTAGTTGTTGGGGAAAATTAAGTTACAAATTTTCATCATTATTAGATTTACTGCATTTGGGAAAAAATTTATAAATTAAATTATTGCATTGGTATTATTTTTATTTAATTATTTGGTGCAAAAAATTAATAGAGTTTTAAACAGTTTTTGAAGAAGTTTGCTATTTTTTATTTTTCTTTTGTGAATTTTTCAGATGATCGTTGGACGAAGGCTAAAATGCTAAATAAGACGTGGATAAAGAATGGTGAGTTTCTAATATTTTAATTAGTTAGTTATATCTATAATTCATACTTATCTGTTAGTCGTCAGGGAAGAAACCGTGGGGGAAGATGTCGTGGATGAGATCGGAAGTTGTTAGTAGTTTAGCTAAGATGCGGATGATATTTTTAGTTTGAAGCAGTGGCCAAAGCAATTGAAGTGCTTTAATGGTGGTTAGTTCTTCAGTGCCAACTGCAAACTCATAAGGTGTGGTTTGGATTAGATTATATAATTTGTGATTGAATTTAGTGTTGTGGATGAATTCTAAAATGGGGATTTCTATAGGTTGAACAAATTCGTGTGGGATAAGGAAGGGTCGGGATTCTTCTGCATTGAAGGTCTTGGTGATTGGACAAAAAATATACATTTGGGTTATGGGATCATAATTTCGAAGAATACCATGAAGGTTAGTATCTTTGATGCAATATGTGAAGTTAAGAAAGAATGGTGAGGTGTATTTGGAATTGATGAATTGAAAACGATGGTGTGGTTGTCTGGAGGGAGTGTGTAGATCGAAGTGATTTTGGATGAAACGATAATATGTATATGTGTGTGTTTGTTTAGTGCGCAACATAATATCGTGTGAGCAGTGCAAATCTCTTTCATGTGGTGCAAGGAAATGAAAGGTTAGTGAAAATGTTTGGAAGCGTTCTTTAAAACTTTCGTAGGCTTGTGTGTCTGTTAGTGCTTCTGAAATAATGTGGTCAAACTTGCGATCGAAGATATTTAGTGTAAATACATATGGTGTTTTAATGAAAAATTTCTCGGTGATTTGTGGGTTAGCGAAGCGATCGTCGTCTAAGAATTGATCTTGGTTAGCTCTGATGATGTTATGATCGTAATATTCTAGTGTATATTCATTAGCTCGGGGTGCAGTGTGTGTTTTTAGTGATTTTTTATATCCAATGTAGGTAAATTGTCTAGATGTTAGTGGTGTGGTGAGTCGATATAGCATGTTTTTATTTCGTTCTATATCGATGTGAGTGTTAGATAAGGGTAAGCAAAGGGGATTAGTAAAATGATAATATGAGGTCCAAGAAAGAGTAGGCATTAAAACGTATTCGTCTACAAATTTACGTGTCTCGTTAGTGTCGTGAGGGGTGTTTAAGGTGTATTGTGGAAATGAGGGTAAGGTGATAGCTAAAAATTCTTTTGTATTAGTGTGATTTGGGTGATTTATATATTCACGGGCTGTTCCTGGTTTTGCTGGGAAAGGATGGTTGGGGAACTTTCTTTTAAAAGTGCGGTAAGCTCTATTAGTGCTGAGTGAAGATTCAGTAGATGTGGATGATGGTGCTAATGATTCGGTATAAAATGAAGAGGGTGTAGGGGTAGGAGGGTTGGATGAATCTATTGTGGATGAAATGTGGTTTATGGTGGGGGTGTCAAGGTGGTAGGGTTGTTGTTGTAATGTAATAAAATTATCTAGTTCTGGGGAGATTTGGGGGGTATCTGGAGAATTGGATGATCGGTCTGAATGATATGAAGAATAGGTTGGAGTGACTTGGGAAGCATAAGAGGGTGTAGAATTGGTGGGGACAGGGTTATTTGGTGTCATTGGTTGAAAAGGGGGTTGGGAAAAAATTGAGGGGTTTGTGGGAAAATTATTGGATGGAGATGGTTCAGAGTCGGCAAATTCATCGGGGGTTTCAATATTCGGGTTATTGAGTTGTGATGTGGAGTATAAAACTGAAATATTTGAATTAGTGTCTGAATTCATGCCTGATGTTATATTACTAGTTGGGAAATCGGGTGGCGGGAAAGCAAAAAGTGGAATTATTGTAATTGGAGTGTTGAGGTTGGTTGGATGGGAATTTGAGCGGTGTAGGGATCCAAGTTGTCGGCTCATCGTGGGCTAAAAAAATTATTATTTTGAGACTGAAAAGCTGTGGTATGGGGTTGTTCGATAATTTGTTCATATGTATTTTCATCTTGTGAATGATGTGTCATTATATGTTGTATGGGACTTTGTGATATGATTGGTCTAAAATTTGGATTATGTGTTATTGCTAAATTTCGGAAATTTCGTGGGACTAGGGATAATGGATGGTTATGTGGTAGGGGTGGTAACTGTGGTGCTGTAGGCGTTACCTCTATATTATTATCTTCTTCGTCGTATGTGTTCTGTCTTGTCGCTATTTTTGTATTGTATTCTTTTATTTGTGCGTCTAAAAGAATTTTGTTTATTGATGATGAAAAAATTCCAAAAAATCCTGCAAATAGTATGCGTGCTACACTTGCTTGTCTATTTACTTGTGTGTGTATAGCGCATGTATATAGATTCCTTTTAAAAGTGAAAAAAGAAATCCTATAAAGTTAAACATTGCGTATAGAATAGTCAATTTTTCTAAGATGTAATAGGGCCATCCTAGAAAATCAAGAATTTCATTTTTTAGTGTAACAAAGCTAAAAATATTTATAGGTGAGATATCTTGTGGTCGGTATTTTTCACCGTTTAGATATATATAGTCTTTAATGTCTTTAAAATATCCGCTATAATCTTGTGTATAGATATCTGCAAATCCTGCGGTTTCGGCAAGTTTGCGTAAGTTTTGGTCAATTGATTGTCTTTGTATAGTGTCCATTTGTGTTAATAATTCTTGGAATTGTTGTGTTCTAATGTGATGTTGGATATCGGATTTTGAATATATTCCAATTGATTGTAAGTCGATATTTGGGTGTGTCAACGAAATGTACTTTGTTCTTATAAAAGATAGGGATTCTTTTATAGCATCGTTTGTCTTCAAAAACGTATAGTGGTGATACTTTTTTAGTACAAGTATAAAACCATAAGATGTTTCCTTCATAGTCTAAAAAATTTGATCTATTTCCTGATAGTAAATATCCTGCGTAGGGTATTTTTAATACTGCTAGTGCAAGTGATTGTAATATTTGTGTTCTTTCTAATTCGCATAGTTGGTGTAGTGTTTCTAATTCAGAGAGTGACATTTCTTGAAAAATTCGGCTAATCGTGTAGTCTAGTTTCATATCTAAGTGAATATCATAGTGGATATTACCAAAATATGTACTATTCATTAGTGATAGTTCTTGTAAACGTGTGCTTTGATCGTCTTGGGGCTTTAAATGTCCACCAGGTTGACCTGTATTCTTTTGAAAATTAACTGGTATATATGATGTTCCTTCATTTAGGGGATGACTTGTGGCGTATGGATCGACTTTTATTTTTCCAGTGGTCATGTCGAATCCATTTTCGTATTCAACTAATATTTCAGAGTATTGTGTTTTGTGAAGTGGGTTTTTATATATACATGCGAGTTCTGTTTCTTGATATATTTGAAAACGTGTTAATTTATTTTCTATATTATGAATGTTTCTAAAATTAGAACTTATTTTTCGTAATGGATTTACTTGTTCATATGGTATTGATTGTATAAAATATTTTTCGTGAAATTTTATCATACGAGCGTGTATTTTTGCTACTTGAAATGTTGTACATGTGTCTTCAGGGAACCAAACAATTGTTGCTTGTGTTCGTGTTGTAGGGTCGCATTAACCTTGGTCGTTTTTACAAGGTAATCTGATTCCTTGATAGATCATTGTATGAGTTGTATTTTTTCGAGTTGTATTTTCCAATCGAAAAACATGATCTCTTGGTATCCTTTGTTTTTTGTGTCTGCTTTGCAGTTTGATGGGTCATTTATACCAATGTGTGGTATCCAGTGTTTATTGTGTATATCATAAGTTAATCGTCCGTGTGCGCCGTTATATGGGTACTTTTCATCTAGTTTTATATGTCCTTGATATCTTTCAAGTTCTGCTTGATGTACAGAATCCGAAAAAACTTGGAAATACACTATCTTTCTATCTGTGTTTTTATTTTTTGTGATGTTTAGTCGGAGTAACTCGTTTTTACAATCTTCGGGATTGAGATGTAAAAGTCGTTCTATATTACTCTGGTAGAATGATTCATGGTCAAGTCGGTTTTTATTTCCGTTTGAGACTTGTGAACAATGTACTTTCTTTTCAGAAAATGTTGCTGTGAATTTATATCCTATAACTGTAGTTGCTCGGGCTTTTGAATAGAGTGTCGCTATTACATTTGTTGTTTCTATGGCTTGGGGTTCTGTTTCGCATTGTGATACTTGATTTATTGCATACTTGTGTAGTGTTTTTTGTTCGTTTTCTTCACAATCGTAATGTGTTACTAATAAATCTTGTGGTCCTGTGCGGGGGGAAGGGTTTATGTTTTGATTTGAGGTTATTAGAAAAAGGAGTTGGAGAAAAATTAAAATTTTTAGAATATACATGTGTATGACAATCCTGAGTATGGGTTATAAAATGTGATGTAACCAATTGTCTTTTTGGCATATCTGTCGTATTTGTATATTACTTCAGTTGTTATAAATGGTGGTGGTAGGGATTGAGCTGTTATATTTGGTGGATTTTATGGATAGGGATGTTGAGTAATGTTGTTTAATTTAACCGTGATTTCAAATTTTAATTGTAGACTATTCTGTTGGAGTATTTGGATGCTATGAGCACGTATGTCTTCGTGAATGTCTTGTCTATATTGTAGTCTATTAAGTGCCCAATTGTGGAGTCGGTTACTTTCTAGGTGTTGTCCAAATAATGGTGGAGGTGCTGTGAATGTATTCCAGTCTAGTCTTAAAGGAATAGTTGTTGATGATTGTTCTCGATATCTTGCGTCGAGATTATTTGGAAAATTCAAGTTAAAAGGTGGTGGTGAAATCTGGCTTATTGATGGTGTTGATGGTAGTGATAATGTTTCTGGTAGTGATGAGGATGTTGTTGTATCCGTAGAAATATCTATTGGATCGTTGATTAAATTTGGTTCACCTTGTGTGAATGAATGTGTTGTCCAATATGGTAGTCGTGATGCCTGGTTTGGGGGGTTAAAGGGATTTTCACGTATTTGTTCAGATGTTGGTGTTGAACCTAAGTAATCTGATGGTAGACTTGAGGTGCTACGTTGTGAAAGAAGCGTAGGGGTTTCTGGTAATATACCAATGGGGTTTTCTGGAGTGTTTTGTGATGGTGATTGAGGTATATCAAAATGAACTCGGGGAGTTTGAAAATTTCTGTTTCGTCGAGGATGTATAATTTGTCTATTTATTTCGACTGTATTTTGGTTTTGACTAGGATTTCTTATTCTACTTAATTCTTGTGGTAGTGTTGGGTATAAGTTATATGTTGGTTCGCTTAGAGGTGCTTGTCGTTGAACTGGTTCTAGTGGTTCTGATAAGCGAGCGTGTCGTTCTTCAAAGGTATATGGGTTATCTTGAAAAGAAATTCGTGTAGATGTTTGGGGGTTTTGGGTAGTTGAAAGTGGTGTCGGGTTTTCTTGGGATGATGTCGGTGAAGACTGACTATGTGATTGTTGGGTAGCAATTTTTGATAGCTTTTTTGGTCTATTCTTTTAGTGAAAAAGTTTATGTTTATTATAGTATTCTTCTAAAAAAAGAATTAGAAGGATTGTTGCTAGGGCGAATGTGAGGATTGCTTTCTTTATACATTTGCATATGGTCAAAATGAGGGATGATAAAAATGTTATGAAAATTACAAATAGTAGAAAAATATCAGTTCTACTGAAAATAGTTCGTATCATTTAGACAAGTTGTATGAATCGTACCTGTGGATATAATCAAGGGTTTTTGAAAGTTGGAGAAATAGTTCGAATATAGTGTAGAAAATTAAAAAAACATTACAAAAAATGATAAAGATTATTAGAAAAGATTCAAGGATATCAAAAAGAAATATTATGAAAGTTTCAAGTATCGTAAAAAATTGTTTGAGGTTTGTGATAATTTTTGTGACTGTTTGATAGAAGAGCATTTAAGAAATGACTTCTTGATCGAATATTTTTTGTTGTTTGGGGCAATTTTCAAGTGTGGTCGGATTATTTATTGGTTTTTTGACAAGTGGGTTGAGTTTTGTGAAAAATTGTTGGGGGCAATTTTTATGGTGATCGGGAGGTCTTCTTTGTCTTTATTTTCATTTGTCAAATGATCTGGGGTATTTTTGAGATTTTTATACTTTAGGCTAATTAAAATGGTCGTTCTTTTACTTTAGGCTAATTTAACATATTTGTTTGGGGGGTATTTGAGGGCTGAGTTGGGGAAATATTGTTGATCTTTGGTTTATTAGATAAGGGAGGGTTATGATATTATGGTGATATTTATTTTAGTTGTCAAGTTGGAGTGGTTTGCTTGTTTTTGACCTGGAGGTCGTAAAGTTATAGTTATAGATATGCCTGGAGTTTAATATCGTTCGTCTAGTTGGTTTGTGTTAGAGTTATAGAAGGTGACGGATTGGATGAATCCTATTGGCTAATTATGAACTAGAATCGCTGCGTGTTTGTCAGCATGTTATTTTGGAAAATGAAAGTGTAAAATGTTTCAGAGGTGCAAAGATTATCAAATGTAGAATTAAAGTTGTTTTTGAAATTCAACTTTCTTTAATATTTTAGATTGTGGGATGAATAATTTATAATTTTTACGTGGTTGATTTCTAAGTCGTGAAGACTCTCTATGTTCTGATTTGTCGATTTGTTCTTGGGGTATTATTTGTTCTGTCATTTTTCTATTTTTTCTTTCTTTTTGAGATGTATTTTGATCTAGATTTTTTGTATTGTTTTTTGTGGTGGTTGATTTTGTTATTTCGTTTTTGAGGTGAAAATCTTTTTGTTCCTTCGTTGTATTTTCCGTATGTGGGTCATTTTGAATAACTTGTAAACCTGTAAAAGAATATAATTGAGTTAGTTCGCGGAGTGCGTATTCTTTTGGATAATAAGGTAATAGGTTATTTCGGTGTTGAACGATTTCTTTTTTGTCTGAGTCGGTGATTTTATATGTGACATCAGTGGGTTTTGCAATTATTTGGTATGGTCCTTTACGAAGGGGTTGTAATTTCTTTGAAATTCCTTTTTGAGTATTAAAATTGGGTATTAAAACAAATGTTCCAATTTTTAAATCGGAGGCTGGTGTAAAGCGTGAATTTATTTGTTCATTAATGTTTTGCCTTTGTAATAACTTTTTTGTTACTTTTTGGTAAATTTCGTTGTGTTTTTTATCTCTGTTTAAAATCCATTCGGTGTGTGTACCGGAGGCTAGTTTAAGAATTTGTGGGTGATGAAAATGATCTCCATCGTGTGTATGTAAAGGTAGGTTATAACAGATTGAGTCTTTATTTGGTTGACAATAACCTTGTGCGTTTTTATGAGAGTTTGCTGTAAACATTATTGGTTTGCGTGGCTTTTGGTTAAAAACCATTTCATATGGTGACATTCCTAGAGTTGTCGTAATTTGTGAATTATATGCTAAGGGAAATAATTTTACATCTGCTGACCATTCGGTGTATCTTGTATCATTTCCATTGATGATACATCTGAGATATTCTTGTAATGAACGGTTCATACCTTCGACTAAGCCGTTTGTCCAAGGTGCGTGAGATGTACGTGGTTTGTGTTTAATGTTATATAAATGACATAGTGTAATGAGTTCATTATTTATGAATTCTGTACCGTTGTCTGTAACTAAAATTTCTGGTAGTCCGAATTTGGCTATCCAGTGTTCATAGAGTGTTGTGTAAGCGTAATAAGCGTTACAATGTGGTACTGGGTTAAGTGCTACATAATGTGTAAATGCGTCAACAATTACCATGATGTAGGAGTTTCCTTCTGATGAGGGTGAAATTGGTCCTTTAGTATCAAATGAGATACGATGGTTAAAGTACAAACTTTGTCCTTTAAAATCTTGTTTTTGTGCTATTTGTTTTTGATTTGGGTAAGGTTTATTTAGTTGACATACTATACAGTCATTGCATAGTACTTTTATCCAAATTGGTGCATTTGGGAAATAAAAGTTTTGTATAAAATTTGAATATGTTTTCTCTGATCCAGAGTGTCCTTTAATATTTTGTGTATGTGAAATCTTAAAAGCTATGAGAATCATACTTAGAGGGAGACAGGGAACTGTAGATTCATTTAATTTGTATTCTAGAAGGTCTGTGTTTTCGTTAATTGTTGTATTATTGAATTTTCGAAAATATCGGAGGAGTGTTTTATTTCCTAAAATAGTTGTATCTGCCTTGACGGGTCTAGTTTTATATTTGTGCCATGATTTTAGTTGTCTAATTACTGGGTCAAGATTTTGGTATTGTTTCAATGTTGAAATTGTAGTTGTTTCTGTTGGGGGGAGAAATATGTTTCCAATTTCTAATTTAGATAAGGGTATTGTATCAAGTGGGTCATGGAGATCAAAAACTTGATTTATGGTGTATTTTGAATCGTTTGTTTGTGGTCCTGATAAATTTATTTTATCAGTTAGGTTTTCTTTTTCAATTAGTGGAAAAAGGTCTTTTTTATGCGAGTGTTGTTTTACTCTTTTTTGTTGGGTGTTATTTTTTATCCATTGTGAATATGGGATTGGTTTAAAAGTTGATGTTCCAAGTAGATCAACTTCATAGTGATTATTTTGACAATCTAAATAAAGTGGGAAGTGTTGTAGATTGTTTATCTGTGATTATTCAACGTCAGTTTTTACTGCATATTTGCATTCTAGTCGGAGTGATGTTTCGTTTTTTGCAAGGATGAATTTTATATTTTTGGGTATTTCAACTGTGGTTTTACGTGTAAGTAATTCAGGTGGTGTATTTCGACTTAATGTGTCTGGTAATGCAAGATTTTTTCCTGCGGTCCAAACTATATGTAAGTTTGGGAATTTCATTAAAATTAATTGAATTCTATAAACTCGGTGGTTTGGATTAGACTTTTGTGTAAAAAGAAAGATGATTGGTTTATGGTCTGTGAATAGAACTGTGGGATGTTTTGATCCAAGTATCAGAAATTCATATTCTGTTAGTGTATATATTATGGCTGTACATTCTCTCATTAGAGTTGAGAGTCGTAGCTCTGCTTGAGTGAATAATCGAGAATTTGCTGATATGAGGTTCATTTTATTTGTACCATTATGTGATTGTAATAATGCTGCGCCGATGCCAAAGTTCGAAGCATCGCACATTGCATAAAATGGTTGATTTGAATCTGGAATTGTGTTTGAAATTTGTTCAGTTAGAAGTTTTTTAATTTCTTCAAATTGTGCTTGATGTTCTGTGTTCCATTCAAAATTATTTTGTTGTCTAAGTATATTATAAAATGGTCTTAGGTATAATTGCATTTTATAGACATATTTACTTAAAAAATTCGACATTCCAAGGAATTCTTGGATTTTCTTTTTGTTTGTTGGTGGTTGGAGTTTTTGAATAGCATCAATGCGTGATTTTAATGGGGTGATTGTTTTTCTTTCTATATTATGTCCTAAGAATTTTACTCTTGTCAAAAAGAAGTGTGACTTATCGGGGGCGGCCTTCAGATTTTCGTTCTGAAGTATTTGGTGATATTGTTCTAAAACATTGAACATTTCTTCTTTAGTCTGTGATTGCATAAAAACATCGTCTAAATAGGTGATTGCGTTTTTCTTGAGTATTAGTGGTCGAAAAATTTTGCTCATAAAAGCTGAAAATGCTGCTGGTCCTATGGATATTCCATAGAATAAGCGGTTGAATTCATACTGTTGGTTTCCAATAACAAATTGTGTTAAACGTCGCGATTGTTCATCTAATGGCATTTGATTGTATGCACTATTCATATCTGCGGTTGTAAAGTATTTTCCGTTTATTTTTGTTAAAATAACTTGTATTGGTTCCATAGGCCAATTACACTTTGATTCATCTATGAGTGAGTTGAGGTATCTAGCGTCGAGAACGATTTTTAATGATTCTCCTTTAGCTAGAATGATAACAGGGTTAATAAATGTGTTACCTTTTGGTTGTTCTTCTTTATTTACTGGTGAGATTATATTGTATTGTTCTAAAATATCAAGTAATCTGTTCACTTTATCGTGTAAATGAATTGGTACTTTACTTGCTCTTTGTTTTTTGAAAACTGCGTCTGGTTTTAATGGGAGATGTAGTGATGAGCTGATTTTGCCAACATCAAATTTGGATGTTGCATAGACTGATGAATATTTAATTAGCTGTTTGGCTAATTTTTCAAATTCGTCTTGTGTTATTTGTGAATGTTGGAAATTAAACATTGTTAAAAATTTCTGTTGATTCTCTGTGTAGTTATTTATGTTGATTGTCGGTTTGAAATATGGGGTTTTTGTGAAATAATCCGTATTTCTTTTTTCGTTACTTATTATATTATTTATGGATAATTCTTCATTAAGAATTGTGGATTGACAAATATCTAATAATTGGAGTATATTATTTACGCGATACGCTTTTTCGTGTATCGGTGATATTGTAGCGTTGGTTTCGCAATAGCCTAAAAGTCCTAAAGGTAGTGTTACTTGATAGGGTGTATTGTTGTATACATGTAGGGAAATAATATCTGAATTCGAGTTTTTCAAATATTTTATTGATGAGATTGTGATTTTGAAAAACTTATGAATAGGTTTGAATTCAAAATCTGACATATAAAATTTTTGTTTGTTTTAATTTTTATCATATTGGTGAACTTGTTTGATTGAAAAATTATAGATGTTTCCTGATAGTGGTTTCAGGTGTTTTCTTTGCTGGTTATATATTGGATAAAATTTTGAAAAGAATGGTGGTTGTTTATTTAATCTTTGAAAAAATGTTAGGGATGTGTCTTTTGTTTTTGTATATTTATCTTTGATTAATATTTTACTATTCAAGATGTTGATTGTTGGTATATATTTAGAGATAAATGGTATTCCAATGATATTGTGTTTAATATCAGTGATATGGAATGTTTGTTTAAATGGTTTGGTTAAAATTTTGTTTTGCTCCATTGTTCTTGTGGGGAGAAGAAATAATTGAATTTTTCCATAGTTTACCAATGTTGATCCTTGTGCTGTTGCTAGTTTACTGGAGGTTTCAAGAGGTGTTAGCTTTGGGTGTAAGGTTTTTATTTCATTCCATGTGGGAATGTTTATTATATTTGATTCTGCTCCTGAATCAATTAAAAAATCAATTTCAAGATCTGGTGGTTGAAATTCTTTGCTTCTTGGACTTTCTAAAAGAAATGGTATTGTCCAAATTTTTTCTTTGGGTTGTTCTTTTTGTATATTTTGATAGATGTGATTTGTATTTAAGCATTTTGTCTTGTCATTCTCATTGGGTTGATTTGTAGTGGTAATTTCATTAGTTTTTTGCGTCGTCGGTGTGGAATGGATGGGTTCAATATAATAATTGTGAAGGAGTTCTGATTAATTTTCATATATGTGTGATGAAAATGGTTGTTCATTTTTATTAGGTTCATAGTCATTTTTGACTGCTATCATATTGATGGAGATAGTGTTTTCTGTTTCACTTTCTGAATCTGATGATTCACAGTTGATTTGATTGAGTTGTAACGTATCATTTACTGTGTCGTCAATACCTGGAGGGTCTGATGTTGTTTCTGGATTTGATTGTACTTGATTTATATTCCTTTGATGTTTAGGTTTACTGCTTCTATGGCGATTATTAGAATTATTATAATGGTTATTATTCCTGTATGGTGATTGGGAATAATTTCTATAACGATTATTATAACTTGAATGTCGATTTTGTGAATTATTTCGTGATCTGTTTTGGTAATTATTGTTTGGTCTGTTATAGTTCGATCTATTATATGAGTTATTCCTTGATCGATTGTTCGGGTAATTCTGGTTTCGGTTGTTTGAATAACTTCTATTCCGATTATAGGAGTAGTTTCTATTCCTATTGTATGATGAATTTCGTGATTGATTGTTTGGATAGTAATTATTTCTTGATTGGGAATTAGATCTAGAAACAAATCGTGTTGTATTTGAATTTGATCTGGAGTAGTTATTTTGACTATTTGGTCTATTGTAGTGATTTTGTGATGAATTTTGTGTATTTCTTCGTTCTGGTGATCTTCCTCTATAACTTGAGTTATATGGTGATTGATTTCTTGTATAATTTGTATTGTTCGGGAGTGGTTTTCCTCAACTGTTGTTGCTGTACACAGTTTTGTTCGGTAGATTTTGATCTTTTTTCATGTATTGATAGAATGATTTATTTGGTTCTTTGTATTTTTGAGGTTTATTTTGATTGTCTTGCTGTTTTTGTCTACAGAAATACTATGTCCGTATCGTCGGCAATAATTACACCATTTTTTGAAAGATGGTTTGCCTTTAAAGTTTGGGTGTTTTTCGTAAATATTGAGTATTTCAGTGATTTTTTCAACGAGGTCTGTATCTGATTCCTGTATGTTGTTGATACTTGTGGTATTTGTTTCGATTCGGTTAACATATTGTAATTTCAGATTTTCTGTTTCTTCGAGTTTCATTGTGATTTCTGCTTGTTCTAGTTTGTCTACTAGTTTTCGAAAATCTAAATCGGGTTCTCGAATTGAAGAAGGATGGGATGCTCTCTTTTTTATTGCTATTTTTCTTAATTGCGGTGTTAAGGTCATCATTAAGATTTCTGTCATCTTTGTGTTTTTATAGTCATGTGTATTTAATGAATATGCTTTTCGAACTAGTGTTTCGATGCGTACTGCTAATTGCTTGATGGTTTCGTTTGGTAATCTGCGAATTTCATTACATAAAACTCTTTGTTGTTGTTTGTTTCTTTCGGAGTCAAACATTTTTGAAAATTCTTGTGTAAACCTTTTCCAATTTGATTTTATTTCTATAGGCAATACTGAAAACCATTTTTGGGCTGCGCCGTCTAAAGTTGTTTGTATCAACGCTGTGCGTCGATGTATCCAGTTTTGATGTAGTGGCGTATTAATTGGTTCAGGTCCTATATTTAAAATCAAATTTGCTGTTACTGCATTTAAATAGTCTTCTACAGAATATTCAGGGTCTGTTCCTGTGAATACCATTAAAGGTTTGTTTGATGTTATTGATGATCCACCCATAAGGTATAGATTCATTGTCATTTGTAATGATTCTGCTGCATTTGGCATTTGAGAAAAATTTGAAAGTTGATTTCTTGTTATTTTGTGTTGTTGAAGATAATATGGGAGTGGTATTTCATTTTGCATTTGTGTTGGTTGATAAGAGTGTGCAATCATTGCGTTTTGTTGCTGAATTGGTTGAAAATTTTGTGTAATAATTGGGTTTTGTTGCTGAATTTGTTGTTGATTTTGTGTATCTATCGGTTGTGGAGAAAAAGTTCTATGATTTGTATGTGGTTTCTGTACTCCTTGTCCACGATATTCTTGATTATAGGGTGCAAATATATCTGGTTGTAAGAAATCATCATCTGAGGATAAGTAATCCATTTGATAAGATGTTTGTTTTTTATTTTTATTTTGCTGAAAAAATGGATAATTTTCACTACGATCCTGTGGAGGATGTAAATTTGTTTGGAAATTTACTGACATAGGTTGTGCTATTGGGTTATCCCAGTTTCGAGATCTTGTATAATTACTAAAATTTTTTCGTGGTTGATAATTTGTTTTTGATGGATGTGTGTAATTATAATTATGGTCTGCAAAATTGTTTCTAGTGAACGTTTTGCGTGTTTTTGGCGGTATTGTCATGGGTCTGTATGTTTGGTAATCCATGTGTGAATATTTTGGGGCAACCGAAGGTTTGACGGTTGATTGTAAGGTTACTTGTGTTTGTGAAGGATTTGTATTTCTTGGTGTTGTTAAATTTGGACGTATTGGTGAAATACTTTGTTGTGTAGTTGTTGTATGTACGATTTCTTCATTTATGAAGTGTGATGGTGTCTGGATATCTTGTTGAGTGAGATTTCTAGTTCCATTGAGGTTTTCATTTCGTATGATTGTGGAGTTTAAACTATTATTTTGCATATCGGGTAAAAATGTATTATAGTTTAATGGTGTTGCATCAATGGTTAATGGTATTACTCTTACATAATCTCTTACGTAAGATATCGTACTTATTGCTTGACTTGAGATTGATTGTGGGAAGTTTATGAATGCGGAGTGAGACCATTCGGGGTCCCAAACATAGTCTGATTGTTCTGTGATGGCAGTATCATCGTTTGAGTTTTGGGGTCTAAAATTTTTTCTTGCTTGTGAAATTAAATCAAAATTATGTGTGAAATAATCTATTATGAACCATGCCAAAATTTTTTGTAAGTCGTGTTTTGTATGTTGTGAAACTTCATCTTTCGTGAAATTTTCTTTAATTATATTTAGAAAACTAGAGAGTAGTGTGATTTCATGTCGTACTCTTATATGTTTAGATGTTTCTGTCGGTGAGACATTTGGTATCTGGATTTCGTTTTCTAATATCGAGATATAACTATATATTATTGCAAAAACTTCATTAGTGAATATGGAGTTTGCTCTTTGTGAGTTATGATATTGAATGCTTTTTATATATTCTGTGAATACTTTTGAAAATTCTAAATCAAGGTCGTCTGTTTGAATTATATATTTACTGTGATTCTGATTTGTTGAACTGAATTCTATGGAGTAGATTCCTTATTGTTGTGTTAGGTTACATATATCTTTTAGATAGTGATCGATAATTTGTCTTTTGATTTTTACATCTGGGAACTCTGTTTTACATGGACTGATTCCGGGTTCAAATAAATTTAAAAGTAAATTTTTGCAAAATATATGCTGTCCTCTATCAGTGGTTGCATCTACTATAAAGGGGAAGATATCATCATCATCTGGACTTTCTTCACCTGGGGTGTGTGTTGAGCTCATTTTTTCGTTTGATGACTGTTAATATGTAATTATCAATGTGTCTAATTGGTTGATTCCAATTGTATAAATGTACTGGTTTGTGTTTATATTGCTTTTTTATTCTTCTTTTTCCTCTTTTTGATGAATTTGAAGTTGTTTCTGAGTCGGAAAAATATAATTGATCGTGAATGGAGCAATTTTTATCTATAGATTCTTTTAATTTATAAAGTTCGTCTAAACTGCTGGTTTCTGATTCTGAAAATGCGTTGCGGTTTTTGGAACATCTTTTTCGTGTGATTTGTCTTTGTTTGTTTATTATTTTTCTTTTTAGTGTTTGTCGTTTTGTTCTGATATATCCAACTGTTTGTGTGTGTGGTGTGATTACAAGATCGTATTTTTTGTTATCTATTTCACAATTGTGTAAAACGATTGTTTGTTTGTTTCCTAGATTTTTAAATGACATAAGGTTTAGGATGACGGATGCAAAAAGTTGTTAGATGATTTCTATTTTCTTAATCTGTTAGTCCTTACGATTTTTTGGTTAGCTTAACCTGGGTCTATTTGTTCAGGGTTGGAGAGAAAAGTATATCGATTCCGAAAAATGATTTTTTACTTTCTCGTGGCTAGTATAAGCTAAGGTGTTAACTTACTTAATCTTACTTAGGGGTAGTGATTGTGTTCAAGGGTTGGAGAATAGTAAATCGATCCACAGGGTTCAGGTATAATTAGAACGCGAGTAGTTCGTTAGATACTAT
The DNA here is from genome assembly GCF_963678635.1 of Symsagittifera roscoffensis. Lineage (NCBI taxonomy): Eukaryota > Metazoa > Xenacoelomorpha > Acoela > Convolutidae > Symsagittifera > Symsagittifera roscoffensis. The sequence continues at coordinate 42,905,566 of NC_087066.1, read as the reverse complement.
TTTAAACTTACTAAGTCTAAGATTTATCCTGGGTCTTGATAAGAGGAGGGAGCAAGTGAAGGATGAATAACCGAAGTTCTTCACTGTTTATCCTAATTTGAATGATTAACTTTGTTCAAAAATTTCTGTTAGTCCTGGGTTTTTAGAAAGGGTTGGATAGTGAATCGACGTTTGAGGTCGTTAGACACTAGCTAAGTGGGTGGGGGAGAACAAAATTGTTCTTTTTGATCCAAGGAGAGGCCTTGATGATCAAGTTTTAAATTTTATTAAATAGAAAATGATTTAAGATCCAAGGATAAGCCTTGATGATCTAATTTTAAAATTAAGTGAATTTAAGTTTAAATAATGATTTAAATTTGTGTAGAGAAAAGATTTAGTGTTTTTATGATATTAGTGAGCTTATGAATGCTGTTATGTTTAGGTGATGAAGCTGGAACAACAGGATGATTTATAATTACTAACCATTTATTGTCATGCTACTAATTTTTATTTTGATTTTTCAATAAATATTTTTCAAACATGTTTTGTATATTACTGCAGAATTTAGGTAAACGATCTGAGATCTTTTTATCAATCGTTATTGTATATTAATATTTGTTTAGCGCCTGAAATGATTTTGAAGATTGACTTCAAGATTTTATGTTTGCAGATGAAAATCTAAATTCATTGCTAGTAGTATTCTAAATACAAAAGTTTGTTCTGGCTTTTGCCGAACTATCATATAACTATATGGTAAGTTTCTATTTTGTCGTATGTCGTCTCTGGTTCGAGGTCTTCTTGCAATTCCGGGTAGTTCTGTTATCGTTCGGAATATCGGCTCTGATCTATTGAGTCGTAGAGACATTTCGATTAAATTATCGTCGTATAACATTTTGTAAATGTTTTGTCTAAATTCTAATCTATTTTTTGGTTAATTCTAAGCTATTAAGGTCTTGTTCGAGACTTATAGTCGTACCAGATGAGTTAGGACTGGAGTGTATAACTCATAGAGTAATTTCGGATAGGGTACACCGTCTGCTCGTCACGCTATCTTATTTTCGGCCGGATAGATTCGTGCAACTTCTTAGTCTAATACCAATCCTAATCTTACTCTTATACTATCTAGTCTCAGGTTGTTTAACTAGTCTCTGCTAGGCTCAATAGATCTAGGGTATACTGGTTTATTGCGGTTGCTGAAGTCTTCTTGGAGAGTCAACTAATTTCTAAGTTAAATTCAAATCTCTCTGGTGCTGAAATTACAAGTAATTTCAGCACTTACAAATAAGTGGATTGTTAGTTAGATGGATCATGATTGGTTAATATCAAATACTTTACATTGGTAAAATATCTAATTTATCCAATCATAAAATGTAGTTTAGATCAGGTTCCAAAACGCCTTTTTTGGCCTTTTTTTCAAATATTTGCCTGCGGCGCAGAAGATTTGGTCAAGTCACGGTCTTTATAGTGTTTTGAGAGAGCTCAGAAAATCAATTCGGTCGACCTATAAAAAGTCGTCAAAATTTTCAATTTTTTTTTCTGATATTTTCGTTGTCGCTCAATCAAAATTTTACTAAATGTTGACTTCCAAATGTAATTTCAACAAAAAAAATGATGTCATTCGCATAGCATTTATTCATTCTTCGAAACTTTAAGACTAGTAGATACTTCTCAAGCTGTCTTAATTTATCTTCAATAGTTCTGGTAAAAATTATAATTAAGCTTTCAGCATGCAAGAACGTCATTTGTACGTATTGCCTGCGTCTCTAAAAAACTTTTTTTTTCCTGATAACAGCACTTGTACTTTGACGCTTTGCACGATGACGCAATTTTTTCGCAGTTGATTGAAAAAATGCGGATCAGTGGCACTTTCTCGAGAAAAAAAATCCAACATAGCAGAGTTTTGACTCAAGTTTTCCTTTTGAGGCAAGTTTGTCAAACCAACTATTTTAAGTTTTATTTTTGATACATTAACAGGTGAATACTTAGTTACCAAGGTTAGTTAATATTTTAATTTCTTAAATTGGCGTCAAATTACACTGAGAAATATTATGAAATTTTGCACGTTACTGGAGGTTTTTAATCTGCTCACCCTCAAAATAACTTATTTTCTAGTGTGTTTTTCACGAAACTTTTCTGGACATCTTGAAACGAGTTTACCAAACTCGTCATTCGTTGGGTCAAAAAATGTGAATCTTCAGAAACTTAACAAGCAAAAATATTTCATAAACAAAGTATTTTTTTTTCTCCAAGTAAGTTAATTTTTCTGTAAAATGAAAGCCATCGACGATACATTATCATAGTAAACATCTGAGCGGTCAACGTGTTTTAAACTGAGTATTCGTTCATCTTCGAGTCGTTTGATCTCATCTTCGAAGTCCCCCTTCCAATGGGCCTCTCTAAGGATGGCGGCCAGATATCCCCCTGGTTTGATCATCCGCATCACTTCAGTCAGACAAGAACTTCTGCATAAGAAACCAATAACAAACTTTACCATTCAGCAAACAGGCTCACTTTAAATCTGATCTGATTATGAGAAATTTTTTGATCTATTTACAATGCAATTTCCCAACACTCAACGTACATTTTATTTTAAAACTTGATAAAAAAAATTAGGCTTTCTTGGACCTCTTCTGCCATTTTTTACCTGTATTTCTTTCATTCGCAAGATGAAAAAATGATGCTTCTGTGGGAGTGTGTGTGCGGTGTGCGTGTATGTGGGTGGGATGAGGAGGAGGGGGGAGGCTTCATACACAGCCTGCTAAAAATCTTTGCTCAAAAATTTAGAAAAGAGAAATTGCTGCACTAACTTAGCAGATCGGTCGTTGAACACGCCCACTGAAACGGCCAGGTCATATGTTGCACTCGGAATTTTGCTTTCCTAGAATAACGAAAAATAAAATTACATAACCGGCTAACCTTGAGGAATCAAAAGTGAATACATACATTCTGAAAACAAGCAGATCAATCGGACAAATCAAATAGCAGCAAACGACCCTTTTGTCAACTTTGAGTTATTCTTAACCACTGTTGTCTAAAATAATGTCATGAAAATTAATCAACTTAAAATTATGGGGACTGAAACTCCCCTTTTTATCATCTAGAAACTCTTGGAACCACTCTGTGTATATGTTCTTCTTTTTGGCCTGGGCGAACATTCCTTCTACTGGTTCAAGAGCATCAACTTGACCCGTAAATCCAGCGCGTCTCAGGGCTTCTCCACTTAGTCCAGTTCCGGCTCCGATGTCAAGACAGCGCCCCTTTTGATCAAGTTTAACCCCTGAAAGTCAGAGAAAGTGTTAAGGCCAAAACTGCTTCGAAACATGCCAAATTTTGAACAAAAAACTTGACGATTGCTGTTCTTGAAATTGAAAATAATCCAAGCCAATTATCAAAAGATAAAACAATTTTAAAATTCTCATCTGTAGATTTTTTGACCTCTCCAAAAAGGCTGCTCTGAAAGTATCAGTATTTTTTTATTTATCACTGTGGTGGAAAAACTCTAAGCTACTTGCGCAGCAACTGGGTAATCCTTATGTATCGCCCACTGAAAGTGTGGAAGAACTTTGTCTACGGATCTGCTTCAGTACCGTTTTACTGTTTTTGACACAAACAAATAGGCAGGGGCGGATTTGGGGGGGGGGGGGGTTTGGGGCAGAATTCTTCTTCTCAGGGATTGGACCCCCTGTCAACCCAAAGGGTCCCCCTTTGTACTATTTTCAGATATCCATATTTGATGACGGGCTCTAAACATTTTCTAAAGGATCCTATGGCGTTAATATATACTACTTTTGAGGGGAAAGCGCGCGCCAAAAACGCGATTTTTTGGTAAACATTTTCCAACAAGTGCCTTAAAACGCGTTTTTTGGCCTGTTTTTCAAATTTTTGCCTGCGGCCCACAGAATTTTAACAAAACAGGGTCTTTTCAGTGCTATGGTAGAGCTAGTGTGTGAACTAGTGTAGTCATGAACTTTTTGGTCTATTTGCACAAGAACCAGCTGGACGATTTACTTTTTGTTTTTATTTTGTCTGCCGATAGAACATTTTTTACGGTGAGTCAATTTTTTGCTCGAAGAGACCGTCAGTCATTCAATGACGGCCAATTGTTGCTTTAGTTTGTTGTGTTTTTTTTCGACATTGAAAAGCATTTTTTTCCACATGAGTTTGAAACACAACTGAAGGAATAATTATAAATAATGCCAAATTATTGGCTATACCTTTTTCGGTCATCGAATCTGAACGAAGTTAATTAACTTGAAACTTCTCATTTGACGGCTGAAATTAAATGTTCGCTCATCTGAGCACGTTAAAAGCCATATCAAAAAATCTTATAAACCCCAAACAACCGTTTTTGGACCGATTAAGTTGCTCAAGGTTACAGATATTGCCAACAATTTGGCATGAATTCTAATATTCTAAACTTAATAAGGTTTTATCTGGCGTCTATATTTCCAAAAGAACCTGGTTTTTTGTTTTTTGAAGCCTCAAATTTTTAATAGATTCTCTTTTGATGATATAGAAATATATTGAAACAATTTAGTAAGACCGTCGGTCGTTTGTAATTTTAGTTAAGGAGAAGGGCTCATCATATTTTACGTGGCAATTTTTTTTCTGTAAATGAATTTTTATTTTTCGTTCCAACTTTCATAGAAAACAGAAGATTTATGCTCGGTGTGTTTTTTTTTCAGTCAATTTTTACCAATCGAAAAAATAGTTATCAACAAAAAATTTTCATACCCCATTGAAGATATCGACTTGCTGAGTTCAAATTGAAAAAGATATTTTACCTCCGATTAGTTTTTGTAAAGTTCTGGAGGTTGAAAATTGCCAGTTTGGCTTACCTTGCCCAATTTCTGCTTTCTTATTATAACCACTAATCTATAAAACCTTTAAAAAAACTTACAAATACTTTCAAACCAAAAGCTTATTGAGACAATTAAAGAACACTAAAACTTGCAACTTTCTGTGTCTCATCTGAAAATTGTTTGTGCTCTAAAATGATGGTTAAGTGCAGATTCCTAAAACTTCGCTGATACCAAAACGACTTAGAGAGCGCGGCAACGTTACGATAATTTGTTGAAGTTGGAAAAAAAACCAATTTACAAGCTGCCAGCTTTCGTCCCTCTTAATTAACAACTGCATGCATTATTTTTTTCTGGATTCGGTAAAGTTTTTTCATCTTCGCGGAAAAAGAGCTTTAATAAAATGTGAAAGTCATTTTTATGTAGTTGACAACGCTGAACTAACAACGCACTCCAAAAAAAATAGCTTCTCGATCACAACCGAGAAGCCATTTCCAATCAAATTTCAGATTTCAAAAATCCAAAAAATTAGGGGGCAAATCTGCCAGTTTTGGACTTGTAAAGGACGATTGATTGTTTTTAGAAAAATTGGTCTTTGGCGCAGTTGCTCTTTCTGTAGCAGACCACAACAACCCCCACAACTAACCACTCTTCTCCTCGTAGTCTGCAATGGCCTTCATGCACAATTCGGGTGCCCTCCACTGGAGTGTCTGATGGATCTGTTCATACTCAGAGGCACTTCTCTCATAGTACTCCTGCTCCCCGGATACTGTCATGGGATCTCTTTAACTACCCCCGCCCCTTGTTCACAAATCCCCCAATAGAGAACTAATACAATGATAAAGATTATATGTGGATTTTGTAGTTATGAAGGAATGCCCACCCTTCTCTATTTGAATAGAGGTGGAGGGGTAGTTAAAAAGATCCCTGTCTTGCTATTGGCCCACAGACCCTGCAGCCACTTGAACGTCTCGTCTTGTTCACTTGTTGAACTCGCGTTACTTCTGTCTTGACTAATATCTTTTGACATGGTGCAATGCTAGGCCGACTCTGTACTCAAGCAGAATTAAACGATGTCAAATTTTAATTGTTCTGTCATGAATATAAAAATTCACAATAAAAATTTCGTAAGAACTTCAAGGAAAATATATTTTTTTCTTCTTTAATTATAATTTATTTTGTGTATCATACCCACACCGGGGGCCCATAGATTTTACTCGATTATTTGCTCATTTTCACAATTTGTTTCTAAAATTACAAAAAATTGATTATATCGATATTCTTAATGTTTTTTAATGTCAACTTAATCCCCTTTTAATGGAATATAATAGATTATAATCTATTAAGGATGAATAATAATTTCCGTTTTTGAAAGCGGTATAATCCGTTTTGAGTTTTGATCGATTATGATCAATTATAGTGTCTCTTTGCGAGAAAATGGATGAAATTTACTTAGTCATTTCATATCAAATATACATTGTTGAGCATGGGGGAAAAATGGTGTTGTGAATGTACGCGGAAGTTGTGGGGGGGGGGGGTTGGGCTATTATGAGAAAAAAATCGATTTCAAGGCCAAAAATAATGGATTATAGTCGTTTTCAAAGAATTATAATGGTTTTCAAAGATTTCTTATGTTTCAAAAATAATCAAATTCAATCGCATTTTAGTTCATAATTTGTGCAATTCAAAAACCTGTTAATTTAATGGCCCGCAAAAACTCCCGATAATTTTTTGTAATGAACAACTTTTGAAATCAACCAAATTTTTGTTGTGCTGAAAAAACTCAATTGGATTTATTTCAGCAATTTTTTCATCCAGGAGTTCGGCCCGATGTCCCTTTGGCTTTTAAAACCCTTGAAGAGCACAAAACATGTAATCAGGGGCGGATCTAGGATTTTCTCGAGGGGGGGGGGGGCGGATTTTCAAAAAATTGTCCAAAATTTTGACGACCTTTTTTTTTAGGTCGACCAAATTGATTTTACGAGCTCTCCCAAAGCACTGTTTTGCCCCTATTTTTGCAAAATTTTCTGCCCCGCAAGCAAATTTTTGAAAAAACAGTCAAAAAAGCCGTTTTTGGGCACTTTTTGAAAAAAAAATTTTTTGGCGCGCGCTCCCCCTCGAAGTTACTATATATTGGCGCCAAAGGCGCCTTTAGAAAAATTTTAAGGTCGGTCGGCCAAAAATGGATTTCTGAAAAAGTATCAAAGGGGGGACCCTTTGGGTCGGCAGGGGTTCGAATCCCTGAGAGGGGGGCGTCCGCCCCCCCCCCCTTTCCCCCTAAATCCGCCCCTGCATGTAATTATGTTTTCAAAAATGAAATACTTTTTTCTTCCAAAAACGATTCTACGGTTGAAATTCTGCTTGAGATAGTCCACTTATTCTGGCAAAACCGCTTAAGTCTTGTCTTGATGGGCTAAAAGAATGATAAACCCCATAATGATTAGCTGACAGGGTGTTCTGAACTGCATGTTTATCCTTCTTATCAGATTGAGATCGATAAACTTCTTTCATTAGTCATCTACTCCTAAAAGTTTGTCCTATTCGAGTGTGAAAACTATCCGAAATATATTTCAGCCGAAAATGAACAGACCAGCTAAACTTATGTCATTTCACTGAAACATTCATTGAGTTTGTAACTGTTCGCATAACTCTTACATAAAACTATTATTTAGCGCATAGCGCATTATTTAGCCCGGATAGTTCATATACCACCATTCAGGCCTTATGCGCTAACCTGAAACTGTTGATAAAAGAGCTTGGCTGCTTTGCTCTAGTTTGATTGGCTTATATCAGCTCAAGATCAAAAGAATTGATTATGGGCAATTTAGTGCACAAGCACTCATCGGTCGAAAAAGTCACTCCAACAGTAAATGTTACAGTAACTTCAGCTCAACTCAAATGGAAAGTTGTTTTAATTTAAAACATCTAATTTTCGTATCGGAATCTTAAAATATGGCCTTGAGTGTAAGAATTGAGCGTATCGGAATCTTAAAATATGACCTTGAAGATCAGAAATGATCGACTTTTAGCTTTAGAAAACTTGAACAAAGTTCAGAAACCTTATGTGGCGTGAGCGTGTCGATAGTTATCATCTTCTGATGTTTGCGCGGTTTCAAGCTTTGATAACGAAGTCAATCAGGGGCATTCAATTTTTCCGATTAGCTGTTTTCGACTTTTTTCACTCGAAGGACTTGGCCGATAGCTATTTCATTTCTTTTTTCACTCGCATTTTTTCAGTCGTACAAATCACTCGCGTTTTGAAACAATTTTTCAAAAAATTTTTTCCAGCAGCACAGATGCACTTTAGTCTAGTGCAAGCACTCTCGCTTGCCAATCCCAAGCTTTCCGCACCGATTCCCATATGAAATCAACTTTTCTAAAATCGGTCTGAGTAAAATCTTCCCAGGCATATTTATCCCTCACTTTCTTCGAAACTGGGGACAATTATTTTCAAAAAAACTATCAATCTAATTTGATTCCTGAAGCTTGAATTCCGAAGTGAGTCCAATAGTTTTCTTGTTTTTCATCAAACTTTTCATAATTTTACGACCAGAAACTAGAGGGGTTTTTCCAATAACAAATTGCAATTTTTTTGTTCCAACTATCAAGAAAAGCGACGGAATAGTTGTTCTCTGAATTATGCAAAAAAAATGTTTCTTTTCTTCAGCTGAAACTTCAAAAAATTTTTCACATTTGATCAATTTTTATAAAATTATGGAGGTTTAAAGATTGCCAGTTTGGCCAATTTGGCATAATTAACGAGCGCTATATTAGCTCTCAAACGTAAGAGCAGTCGAGTTAGATTTTTCACTATAGAATAAAATTAAACAAAGAACAACTGCTGAAAAAAAACTTTTTGATTGGAACTTATCAGTCTAAATAAACAATATTTAAAAAGTTTTGCAAAATTATTTTACTCGTTGCCTGATCAAATCACCTAGACAGTATGGTTAAATCAGAAACTTGAAAGGTTACTATCACCAGCGTTACAGATTCCTCCATTGCAAATTCCGTAAATTAGTTATACATGCTGAAGTGAGGCTTCTAAAATTACTTAAGACTCTTATCTACAAGTTTGTAATATTTTTCAATTAAATGTTTCTCTGATTTTTTTGATTACTAAAAAACCTGATTTGAGCTAATTCATAGTGATTTGATGTTATGTTTCTGACAATCTAAAATTCCGAAAGTTTTTTTATTATGTATCCGAGTGATGAAAACATTAACACGCAAACTCCAAATATAAGTTATGAACAAGTTATTATCGAATCTCCTTTCGAATTCACAGTTTCATCTAAGGCCAGCCATTTATTATTTCGTCCGTTCACGAAATATATTCAAAACAAAAAGTTTACCGGAACTAAGATTTGCTCAAAATACCAAACACATACAAGTCGAGAATCAACCATTAAAGAAAATAACGAACTGATGGAGACGCTGGAGAGCATAACCAAGACAGCCCAGCAGGAAAATCAGATACCCGAAATGTCATCAAGCATTTAAAAGATCTCAGCGAAAGGTTAAAACTGACTGCCGCAGTTGCTAGTTCATTTTTGCCAGGAACAAAAGATTTGGCCACTTTGTTTTCCCTTTTAACTAAAGACAGACTGATTCAAACTGCTGCGCTCACACTTACGCAGCTTGATATAACGATGTCACTCATCCAATTTAACTCGTGCACTAGCAATTCAACCCCAGCAAAATCGCCCTGACTTTCGGGATACTAGATTGGGTTTAGGGGCCGGCAAAACTTTTATATTTGCGTTTCTGTGCCAAGATTTAAAAAAAAAGCTGAACAAAGCAATCATGTTATAAGTGTCAATTCGAGAATTATTCTAAAATTGAATGATTTTTAGCCATTTGGCATTGGTTAACTTTTTTTTCTGTACCGGCTGAAAATGTCAGGAAACTCACACCATTTTTAGCCAAAAAACGTTTAATTAAACGCGAAACCTTGTTTCATGATTGCTCATTTTTGGTTCGAATCAAGTTAACAATCCGAATTATGGGCAATGTCATTTCTATTCAAAAATTACGCAAATTAAGTTGTCTGGCCGACTTTTTTTGCTTTATTCTTTGATGTTTAATTTACCGAAATCCCTTTTTAAATTAGTTCTCTTTTCATTTTGGATTAAAACGGTGTCAATTTATATAAATTGTTTAAAAATGCAGTAGTTTTAAATTGCCTAGGCAACAATCAGTGGGAATAAAACATTTATTTACTTGTTCAGAAACCAATATAATTATAATAGAAAAGTGTTTTTAATAAATGACGTGGTTATCCTAGTTTTGATTCAGCAGGTTCCATTTCGAAACTTTATCTTTGATCGATTCCCATTTCGAAGTTTTTGTTTCCCGTACTCAATACTCACGCTTGTGCGCATTTTAGTTTGTCAGATTTTGAGTAATTCATTTGAATTTTCTAATTGATCCAACAAAAAGCTTAGTTTTGTTCAGTTCTGCCCTTAGTTGTCAATTTAGCGCACATTCCAGTTTTTTTTTTCAGAATGCTTGTTTTGATGGACATTTTGGACAATTTCCTAACAATTGATGCAATTTTCAATTTCTAGGCTTATCAAGAGAAAAAAAATGTAAGCTATCTTTTTATGAAATCGTTTTTGTTCCGACTTTCGATACGAAAGTAACGGAATATTTGTGTTCGGGGTGGGTTTTTTTTTTCTTCAGACAAATTTCGACTTTTTAACTAGCCATTTTTGACGGAATTTTTTTATATCATTCGAAAGGTATTGTTGTCCTAAGCTCAAATTTGAAAAGATATTTTACCTGTTATCATTTTTCGTAAAGTTACGGGGGTTTAAAGATTGCCATTTTGGCCAATTTGGGACAATTAACGCGCGATATTTCGCGCTATTAACGCGTAAGCGGAGAGTTAATCCGTCTTTTAAATCGTTCCACATTGGTTGAAAAAAGCTTATTTGCAATAATTATTTTGTTACAATGAGCAAAATCTATTCTTTTAAACTTAATATGGCGTGTGGGGGGGCTGATTTCTTTTAAAAAAATTCAAATTTTAGAAATTTTTTTTTTCATTTTTTTTATTATATTTAATTTTTTCATGTTACTACTGCTCGATAAAACTGAAAAGGGGCTCTTTTTCCTTCCCCCCCACCTCACACGACCTTCAATATATTAGTGTAAGGAGTGGTTTTACAAGGTTAACTATGAAGACCAAATATGTTTGTCGTGGCCTTATTAGTCTGTATGTAAATTTTTGTAACAATCGGACAATGTGGTCAACAAATTTGCATGTAAAAAATTGCAGGTGGAGGGGGGGGGGGGGGGGGAAGGAAAAAGAGCCTGAAAAGGCAGTCGGAACATTCAGGGCTTTGCCCTGATACGAGCAGTCTTGTTTTATTTGAGGGTACCACTACTTAACTAGGGGCATAAAAAATCAGATTTCTTCATCTCTATCAGTTTTTCCAATTGCGTGAAATATATTTTGAAACAATTGAAACAAAAAATGTTTCATTCGACAAGAAACAATTTTATGTAGTAATGTGACTTATTCAGTGTGGTATTGTTTCTAACCTCAGCTGTTTCGAACAGTTTCACGCCGTTGCAACATTTTTGGGCCCAGAATACACTGACAACTGACTGAAACCAAAAATTGATACTTCCATAATAGACGATAGCTTAGATTATTTGCTCTGGGTCGATGCAGAAACGGTGCGAAAATTATAAGTATGAAATAAAACAGACATAATACAGCCTTGGTTTGATTAAGTTACATTTCGGTTTAATATTCTTTTTCTTTTTTTAATTCTTTTCCTCCAGTCTGAATCAACCAACTGAGCTTTCAAAGTCAAAAGTGAGTCGGTTTGCAGTTACAAGTTAAACAAGGAGTTAAACAAAATCTTCTTTTTCCAGCTAATCCTTTGGTAAATAATTAATTAAACAGATGTCGAAACAATCCGCGCTCGGATTGAAAAATTATGAGACCAACGTAGGTCACAATCTAGGCAAACTCTTAACTTAGCTTGAGCAAAGTCTGAACAAAGTCTGAGCTGCGAAACAACAATCTTTTTGAACAAAAAATTAATATATCAATCACTTTGAGTAAACGAGGCAGTTTTTGAGTAAACGAGACAATTTAGAAAAATCAGGTTGACTCTTACATTCTATGATAACGGTTCAAAAAAGTTTTGTTTTGATTCTGAACAAACTTTGCCACTACATAATTTCAAAAGTTTTTGAGACAAAATAAAAAGGCATCTTGATCTGGATAACTCTTACATCCAATGAAGCAGGTTGAAAAATTTTTAATCTTTGTTTTTGATTCTGAACACTTTTTGTAAACAAAAAAATTACAAAAAATTGGAATTTCTTGAGATAACTTGATAATGCAGCTGGATCTGGAATATTTGACGATATGGTTTAATTTTGACGTAAAAATTTAAAGGTTTTGATTCGGAACAAAATTTTGGATATAGAACTACACAAAATTTCAACAGTTTTTGAGGTAACATGATAATGCAGCTTGATCTGGTTGGCTCATATATAATCTGATGGAATTTTATAAACAATTCATCTTAATATCGTTCCGGAACAACATTTCTTATCAACAAAATATCCGAAAAGCAAAAATTTCTCGGGATAAAGTGATAATGGTGATAATAAAGTGACGTATACATCTAATGATGACGTTAGAAAAATTTTCAGTTCCAGGTTTTGATTCTGAACAAATTTTGCAGGCAAAAATATCTAGAAAATCCAAAATTTTTGAGATAACAACGCAGCTTGATTTGGATGGCTCATACATCTTATGATGAAGGTTGAAAAATTGTAAATTTAGATTTTGATTCTGAACATTTTTATTTCTATGAAATTTTTGAATAAATCTCTTTCCATACTTTTTCCAAAATGGTCAGAGCCTATCATCAAATTTCTATTTAAAAAAAATTCTTTCTGAACAATCTTGTAAGAATTCGATACAATTTTTGAGATAACACGATACTGCTGCTTGATCTGGGTTACTCGTACCTACTGTGAGAAAAAATGAAAATTTTACGACTTAACAAATTTTGTCTGCCGGAAAAATCCAAAAATTAGTTGTATGTTTTAACTGATAAAGGAGCATGATTCGGTTTCGTGGACATCATTTTCTGGAAATTTAGAAATTTTTCAACTGAAATTTTCCCAATTTTGAGCGTTTCTTGGTACAAAAAAATCCTAACATTTTGTTTTTGAGAAAAGCTGACGATAGAGAATGATCAGGATAATTCATATGCATACTCTATGGTAAGGGTTCCAATTTTTGCAAACTTTATTTTTGACTATGAACAAGTTTTGAATTCAAAAAATCACAAGTTTTGAGCTGAAATCTTGTTTAACAGCATCGACATGCATCAGTTCTTGTAGTTTGAATTTTTTATTAAATAAGACCGCAATATATAAAACAGAGATTGATATCTTTTTCAATTTGTACAATTAGGATTTATTCTGATAAATCGGTTAGACTATAGTTCTGTCCAAGCATTACGGGTTGAAAAAACTCTTTGTTATCTTGTTGTTAATCTCTCATCAGTAGTGCGTGAAAACCTATTTTTATATGCTTGTCTATGTGATAATTTGTGTCGATACTCAAAATGTTAACCTTCCTAGTTGTAGTATTTAGTTGTTTTGCCCTTTGACAAAAGGTTGCTCATTAATTGCACTCATAAATCAGCCCACACAAGCAAGCTGAATTTTGAATCCAAGGTAATCGAATCTGAAAAAACTTCATTTTTTCATTATCTTCATAGATTCAAGATAGTTTATTTTGAAAACTACCTTAAAATAACTACTATTGGAAAAATTGCTTCCGTTGTTTGTGACAGAGGAGAAAAACTTAAAGGCTTGCGCCAATTTTAGTCCTGGTTAAAGCATTCGGTTTTTTACAGCTGCTGAATTACTTGGAAAAGCTCCCTACAGTTGGGCCTGTGATGTGCCGCGTCCCGAAATGCTTCTTTCGTCAACGACAGATATCTTCCTTCAGTCGGAAATTTTCCAAAAGTAACAAAAGCAGACAGTTTCCTGCAAAAAACAGAGCCAATGAAGTGACAGGATGAGGGAGTCGGAGACCGTTGCGTTCAGAAGGCGGTTTTGACAACAAAATGAGAATGCAACCATCTACAGTCGTTAAGATCCCCAAATCTTGAGCGAAAACTGCGAAAAATTAACATTTTGTCGGTAGTCTTTTCAGATATATCTTGAGTCGTCCAAAAAATTGTCACATTTATTGCCTTGCTTCAAGTTTAATATAAAAAACAGGACATTTGAAATGTTTGGAGATAACTTGATAATGCAGCTGGATCTGGAAAAAAAACTAAATTAAATATATCTTTAAATTTCGTCCGAAAAAATTTTCGAAAAAACATGAGAATAGAGGTTAATTTTGACAAATCATTAATGCTATGATAAAAGTTGAAAGTTTTGATTTCTTAACAAATTTATTTTATCAGAAACTACCCAAAAAAATAACAGTTTTAGAAATAAATTGATAGTGCAGCTTGATCTGCTTGACTCATTCATCTTATGATGAAACTTGAAATCCATTAAAAATTATTTTGTGCTTCTGTACAAACTTTTTCTTCAAAGAAACACTAGAATTTTATTGGTATGCGGGATAATTTGATGATGCAGCTTGATCTGGATGACTCACACATCTTCTGATGAAGATTGAAAAGTTTCAAATTTATTTGTTGAATGGGAACAATTTTCTTCACCAAAAAACATCTTAAAAAAACTATAGTTTTGGCGATTTCACAGTAATGCAGCTTGAACTGAATGGCTTATATGTCTAACGATAGAGGTTCGAAATTTCAAAAGTTGATAACCAATTCTGAACAATTTTATCTCAATAAAATTTCAAAAAAAAAATAATTTTTGGGAAAACATAACGATGTAGCATGATAAGATTGTCTCATACATCCTATGATAAAATTTCGAAAATATTCAAAATTGATTTTTGATTCTGAAAATTTTTATCCACAAAGTACGTCCAAAAAACATGTTTCTAACATGTTCGTTTTCAAAAAACATCCAAAAAGTTGATAGTTTCTGGAACAATTTCACAAGGCCGCTCAATTTGATTGGCTTACAAATCATATGATGCAGGTTGAAAAACATTTAAACCTAATTTTGATTCCGAACAACACTTCTTTCATCAAAATATCTGAAGAGCAAAAATATCTTGCGATAAAATGATAATGCAGCTCGATCTGGATGACTAATACATCTTTGATGCAGGTTGAAGTTTTTTAACTATAGATTTTGATTTTGACGTAATTTATCCGCATACAAATTCAATTTTTATAAGTTTTTCGAAAAAATTTGATCCTATATAAAGTTCCTCTTCCTTATTTTAATTTTTTTCTTTCTGAACAAACTTGTCCTTTTAAGTTTGTCCAAAAAATCATGTTTCTTGAAAAAACCTGACAATATAGCTCCATTTGCCCAATTCATAAATCCTATGATAAGTGTTGAAAAATTTTTAAACTTATTTTTTGTTTCTGAGCAAATTATGTGATCAAAAGTATCAGAAAATTCAAAAAATGTCGACACAACGTAAAAATGCATCTCTTGATTTGGATTGGATGACTCATACATTTTATGATGCAGGTTTGAAAAAACGTTTGAACTTAGATTTTGAAATTTTGAAACAATTGTCGAGATAACACGATACTGCTGCTTGATCGGGTTTACTCATACATCTTATGAAGAAAATTGAGAACTTTTAAAACTTAGTTTTTGTTTCTTAATAACTTTTGTCACCAAGAAATATTCGAAAATTACTAGTTTTTTACGAGATAAAGTAGCATGATCCGGTTTAGTCAAACATCTTTCTATAAAGCTTAAAAATTTTTTAACTGGTTGTTTCTCGACTTTAAGCTTTTTATATCAAATAAAGAAGTCCGAAAAATTTTTTCTTCTAGAAATCATGGCAATGTAGAATGATCAGGTTAATTTATACCTCCTATAAAAAAAATTCATTTTTTTTGCAAACTTGTTTTAGTAATGAATTAGTTTTAAACTCAAAAAATCCAAAAAGTCAATAGTTTTTGAGCTAAAATCTTGTTTAACAGCATCTACATCCACAGATCTTTTAGTTTGAAAATCATTCAATTAAGACCACAAAATGTAAAACGGAGATTGATAATTTTTGATTTGTAAAATTATGGTTTAGTCTAATAGATCGGTTAGACTATAGTTCTGTCCTAGCTGTGGGGGGGGGGGGGGTCGAAAAAATTCTTTGTTAGCTTGTTCGTAATCAATAACCAGTATCGTGTTAAAATCTTTTTTATTATATGCTTGTCTTTGTGGTAATTGGTATCTATACTCAAAATAATAAACTACCTAATTGAAGTAATTAGTTTGTTTTGCCCAATGCCAATTTTTTTTTGAGCCGATACAGCCTGGCTGAATTTGAATTCAAGTTGAATAAATCTGGAAAAAGTAAATTGTTTCAATTTGTCATCGATTCAAGTTAATTTATTTTGAAAATTATCTCAAAATGACTACTAGTGGAAAAATTACTTACGGTTGATGTGATAGAAGAGAGAAATTGAAAGGCTTGCGGCATTGCAGTTCTGATTGAAAGAGGCTAACTTTTAGCGGCTGCCGACTTACTTGGAGAGAGCTCTTTACAGATTTTCCTGGGATGCGCCACGTCCCGATATGTTTCTTTCATCAACGACAGATATCTTCCTTCAGTCGGAAAATTTTCCAAAAGTAAAAAAAGCAGACAGTTTTCTGCAAAGAACAGAAGCACCGAGTTGACAAGATAGGTGAGTCAAAGACCGGTGCGTTCAGAGAGCGGCTTTGAGAGCAAAATGAGAATGCAACAGTCTACAGTTGTTGAGATCTCCAAATTTTGAGCGAAAATTTCGAGAGCATGTCTTTTTGTCGGTATTCTCTTCAGATATTTCTTGAGTTGGTTAAGAACGTTATCATCTTTAATGCTTTGGCGCAAGTACGATATTTAAGAACATTTATTGGAGTCAATGAACTTGCGCGTGGCTCAAATTGGAGGTAGAGCGCTCCTTGAAGATTGCGCCTGCTTTGTGTTTTGTGAAAACTTCCCCAGAGACGCCCACCATTTGAGTGGACAATTCTTCCCGGCGAGGAAGGGGACCCAATAGCCTAATTTTTTGTGAAAAAAAGTTTATTTTTCCAGCCTGACTATCAAGTAACCCCCAAAACTTTAACCAATCTATTTTTGTTATCGGACTTTCTAGATTTAATTGAGGAAAAAAAGGAAAATAGATAGGAAGTCCTCTTTTTATCAACTAGGTAGTAAACGAGAAAAAAATAAAAGAAGCGGTCATGAAACCCATCTCTAGTTTGAGCAATTATGAGTGAAAATCTCGAATCGAAGAGTCACTAAATCTGCCAATCTTTGTTTGTAGATATAAACTCGTCAAACAACTTTGTTTTTAAATCTGACACTTCTTCGCAGACGAATTTAAACTTTTATTTTTTTTGGTTATCTCGAGAAAAATTCGAGTCGTATACGGTGCATTAGAGAAGATTTGTTTTTAGTGCAACGTTTTCCACAATGGTTGAATTTGCTTGGATGAATGGATAAAACATTGTTTTTTTGAACAATTTGATGAACAGTTGCGAAGTTGAAACATTTGCAACTCTGAAGTTTTGAACTTTTGAAAGCAGCTGAACCCGCTCCACACTTTTTCTAGTGTAATGAAACACTGAGCTCAAATCATGTCAAAACTAATAGTTAAGTTTGAAACTTGGTATACGATTTATGAGCACAAACGTGGTAAGTTCTTTTCATCCAAACCGTAAATTCAAATTTACTACGTAATATCTACAATTCTTAACCATTAAATTCTGGAACGTGGTTTTCGATTTATATGTATTTATTGGTAGCGAAAATAACGAAAATTTTCGTATCTTGAAGCTGGAATGCATTTGTGCAGTTTAGCTTGAGACGAATGGTTTTGGCAATTGTTTGAGATTTTAACATTATGAGTAATAGTTGTCATAAAAAATATGTTAAACAAAACTATTAGCTTGTTTCTCTTGCTGATCAAAAACGAAAAGGTGTAGAAAAATTTTTTGAAACAAGGTCATCTATGTATGACAACCCCTCATAACAGTGAGCTGAGTGAATTTAACTCATTTTCCTTGCGTTTAAAATATATACGAAAGTATTGAAAAAATCGATTGCGACGTCAATAAAAGAATGGGAGCTCTAGCATTAGAGAAGTAAAAAAGCTCAAATTACTCTAATAGAACGGTCCAGTTGCTTTTGATAGTATTAGAAATTTAACAGATGCAATTCAAATTTTTTCGAGATCTAACTCATCATTTAGCTATCCAAATGCAATCTAGGTGAAGGTGACAAATATTGTTAAATTAGCAAGTACAACGGAGGAGTTTGATCTTCGTTATTTGCTGTCATGTTTGTATCTCGCTAGGTACAAAAAAAGCCCCGAAAGTCCAAGTATTTTAACTGCTGAAGTTTTCAAAAAAAAATCACAACAGCATAACCAAAAAAAGAATAGGTTGACAAAGACAAAAGCTTTCAAGGAGAATTCCACGAACTGTACTCTAAACAAAAAATCATGAGAAACAAACCTTTATTAAATTATAATAAAAAATGAGCGTGTTTTAAGAAAAACTTCGACCGGTCAAAAGTCCTAATCAGTTGAATTTTGAAGGGACCTGTAGTTCATTTGAAACTTTACTGAATGATTGTTCAGACAATCATTTTTTGTCTGAACCAGTGATGTGCATTTAAATAATCCTTTTAAAGGATATTTAAAGGATCCTTTAATTTTTATGCCCTTTTTATACCAATCCTATAAAGGGATTTCATTTAAATGATCCTCTAAAAATTACAAATTAAAGGATTAGTCGCTTGCCTTGCGTCAAGCACCCACCCGAGAAACAGCACCCCACGTCTCTGTGTACGACATTCAATAAAGAATTTTCTGATTTTTTTGCTATCGATGAGGACATTTTGGCATTTGACTTTATCAAACGAGAAAACAAACGTTTTCCAAGGTTGTCGAAAGTAGCAAAAGCTATTTTATCTGTAATACCCTCACCTGCATTAGAGGAAAGAATGTTCTCTAAAGCTCAGAGTCTGACGGAATGCAGAAGAAATCGTCTAAAAACTGAGAACTTGAAACTTCGATTATAATGTTTACTGTAATGTAATCATTTAAAGGATCCTTCAAATAAAATTGTTATCCTTTTAATTTTTATTTTCCTTTAAAAACTGTTTAAATGCACATCACTGGTCTGAACAGAGTAGTAAAATAAGCTCCGAAGAAAAATCACTAAAAAGCATGTTTTTTTACTTTCATTAACAGCAAACAGTTCAACAAATTTTTTGTTTTTATCTATAAGCAAATAACGAAATCTGATTTGCATTTTAGAAAAGATAACGAGGAAAATTTAACAACAAAAATTTGAAAGAAACAAATTTTGAAATAAGTGCCATTTTTTGTGAACCCTCCAATTTACGGTCTTCTTGATGCGGAGAAGAAAGCAATCAACAGAAATTTCTGAAACAAAACCCATAATGATGAAAATATGCATCGATGATTTTATGTAACTTTCGTTTTCAGTTGCTAAATTAGATTTTCCTCAGATATCACTTTGGCCAATTTTAAAAACAGTTGTAAAAAAGAAATAGCCTAAGACGAGATTTAAAATAAATTAGCTCCGTCAGAAATAACTTTCTCAACGAAAATAAACAAAACTAATGATCAAGATTTTACGTTTTTTAAGGCATACGAAAAAATAGTCAGTTACTCAAATTGAATAAGCTTGAAAATTGAATTGATTTTAACGTCCAAGCATTCTGACTGAACAGTATTATGCAAGGCAAACTTCATTTCCTCATTTTTGGACACCACTGACATCGCCGGTATTGGCCGAACGCGGGTATTGGTAGTATGCTAACCAATCAATAATCATTTTGTTTATTTGATTAAAAGTTATAGTTTTTTGATCATTTTTGGAAACGTTTTTGACCAAAAATTTTGACCTGTTTTTCCATGTTGTAGAACAACACATAATTTTGAACTCATTGGTGACCGTAGAAAATTGTTATTCTGTTCAAAAAATCTATTTGGAAAAACAATACAGGACAACACGGCAGCTGAAGTTGTTTTGACATAAGTCAAATTCCTGTCACGCCATGTCGGTCTGAATCACCGTATGCCGAGCTTTCTTTTGTCTCTGACTGTACCCTTCCTGCCAAAGACATAAAACTCGAACGCAAATAAAACTTTGCGACAAAAATTTGATCGGAACGGATTGTTCTAACAGCAAAGCAGTCAGGGATTTAAGTGTCAAAAATATCAATCTGAAAAAAATCCCCTGCGTTAGATGCCGCTAATTACATATCTAAATGAGATCTGGTCCGCAAATCAAAGGACATTCGGTTTTATGGACCTGCTGGAGGAGATTTCGTTACCTGAGCATTTGTTGAATGGGTTCAATTTCTCTCATGAAGACTTCTTAGTTTTTGCTGAAGATGTTGCGAAACACCACAGACTTTGAATACGTGAAGCAAACTTGTGTGTTAGAAGAATAACTGCGATCGAATAAATTATCCCTGTCAATGAATCTACTTTGATCAGATTTCCTGCGAACTGTGTCCATCAAGAAAACAAGAACTTCTAGGCATAGCTTGTCAGCTCACCTGACACCTCAAAAAAAATCAAACAGATCCTTTTCATCAATCAAAATTCGGATAGAAATAGATTAATTTGAGGCGGCATGGTATGTAATTTACAAGTACACCAATTGGTACACGTATCTATTTTTCCAGATAATTTGATCTCACAAGCACACATTGTGCTCCCGTTACTTTCGTCCAGCCATTACTAACAGCTCTGTTTCACTCAAGTTTCAAAAGTCAAATCTTTTGACAGCAAACGGAAGATATAAGCTGTCAATTAAACTTACTTATTAAACGAAACTGTAAATTCTTAACGGGCGCTATTCCAGTTGGTGCAGTCTTAAAATGGACCAAATCTAATTTCAAGTTTTTATCCTGATACTTTATAATACAAATATCTTGGTCTTTTTGCAGCTGATAACTGCCCACCTCACTTACCAAACTTTGATGTTTATTGGCTATGATGTTTTTTGGCTTTGATGTTTAATGTGTTTTGGTCATGTGTTTCATGGGATGTTTAAAGTGTTTTTATCTCACTAGCAAACAGTGCGCTCAAAATTATTGGTTTCTAGAACTTACTAACAGCTCTGTTTCACTTAAGCTTCATTTTTCAAACCCTTTGATAGCAAAAAGGGAATGTTTTGTTTGAGGATATACCCTCATCCCAAATAGTTTTTTTTATTTTTTGTTACTTCAAACGGTGAATTCACAAAAAATTCTCTCTCATTTGGTTCCAATCGGTGAAAATGGACAAAATCCAACTGCTAAATTTTATTCAGATTTTGTTACTTTCCTAAACAAATATTTTTGAGTGTTTGTAGCCGACAACTGCCCAACTTATCTACCAAACAATATTTTTGTTATTGCTCACGCTTGAAAATCGAACTCTTCTGAGACTTCGGGATTTTTCATGTAAAGCAAAAAAAGTTTTACTCTCTGTGACTTTTTCGCTGGTAGTACTCCAACATTTACAGCCGATTGAAAGAGAATTTTAATCAGTTCACCGAATTGTTGACAAAAATTCCGATACAAGACTCAAATTTTTGTAGTTTTTATTTTGCCCAATTGACTTAAAAACGAAATTTTATTGGTGGTGCTTTTGATTTTGTATACAATAAAGATCAGTTTATGAAACTTTTCTGAACTCATATGCTTTTTCACTAAGTCTTTTGCAAAACAATTAATTGTTTCATTTTTTTCACTAGATTATATGTTTGTTGATTGACATTTTCACCATAAGATTTGTGTCAGGTTTCTCGAGTGACAATTTGTATTATCAATTTTCGACGCGATACTCCTCAAAAGAAGACAACAACGTTGAGTCAAAAACTAAAATGCTAAACTTAAAATTAGCTCACGTCAGAACATTCCTAACTTGCAGTTATTAAGCTCTGATGTTTATATACCAAATGGAAGGCAAATGCAAAGGGTGGTGGTTATATACCATGCACTACTCGTATTTACCAGTTTTGGTGGCGACGACGAAGAAAAAGTAAGTCCCTTAAGTGCGCTTGAACGAATTCAGTCCAGCAGATACATAAGGATCATGACCATAAATTTTAATCAATACGTAGAGATGATTGACACAAAACATTTATACATGGGATTCTTAGAAGTACATGGAGATCAGAAAAAGTCAGACATGGGATCATTAGTGATCCCTACTAGTGCCCTAAACCCAATGTACCCTAGCTAGGAGGGATCACCCCATCCTAGTGTAAAATTACTACCTAAGCCCATGGACTAATTACCTTGACAAATACCCAAGATTACGAACCAAAGTCATACGCCTAAAAGACCCAACACGTTTGGAGTGTCAATTATATAACCGCTTTCTGTTTTTTGTTTGATCGGAAAATAATTGTTCATGATAATCATTTAAAAAATATAATCATTTAAATTTTATGTAAACACTGACTAACATCAGTAGTCAGAACAACATTGAACGACTAGAATAAATTTGATCTCCTAGCTCTCTCACTTTTTCATTTTTCTGAAGATCTATTAAAACAAAGAAATAAAAGCAAGACCAAGAGCAACTTATCGGGTTAAAAACACATTGACATTTTATTCAACCTGAAATTAGTTTAAGAGATAACCAGTGCCGTGCGCAGTTTTTCTAGGGAGGGGCGGTTTTTCAAAAAAAAAATTAAAACTTTGACAAAAAAAATTCTGCTCCGCAGGCAAATTTTTCAAAAAAAAGCAGGCAAAAAAAGGCGTTTTTAGACACTTTTTCGAAAGATTTGACCAAAAAATTTGACCAAAAATGATGTCGTAAAGTTATACCAAAGGGGTGGACCCTATGGAAAAACTTGGCAACAAGAAATGAAAAAGAGACGGTCGCCCACCCCCGGCACTTCCCACCCTTCGGCACGCTACTGGAGATAACTCATCACATCCATCTCAGCGTCTTATTGTTCCGAGACTTTCGATACGAAAGTAACGGAATATTTGTGCTCGGGGTGGGGTTTTTTTTTCTTCAGACGAATTTCGACTTTTTAACTAGCCATTTTTGACGGAATTTTTTATATCATTCGAAAGCTATGGTTGTCTTGAGCTTAAATTTGAAAAGATATTTCACCTGTGATAATTTTTCGTAAAGTTATGTGGGTTTATAGATTGCCATTTTGGCCATTTTGACCAATTTGGGACAATTAACGCGCGATATAATTCGCGCTATTAACGCGTAAGCGGAGATTTAATCCGTCTTAGAAATCGTTCCAAATTGGTTGAAAGAAGCTTATTTGCCATAATTGATTTGTTACAAGGAGCGAAATCTATTGTTTTGTACTTTATATTGCGTGTGGAGTGATGATTTTCATAAAACAATTCTCAAATTTTAGAAAAGTTTTTCATTTTGTTTTATTTCATTCAATTTTTTTATGTTGTTTATGTTATTACTGCTCCATAAACGTTGAAAGGCAGTCGGAACTTTTAGGGCTTCGCTCTGATACGAGCAGTCTTGTCTGCTTTTCAGATTTGTTTCTTCAGAATATTTTTTTGGTAGTTCAAACAGTGATAATTTTTTTCAGTGTTATCTTTTTTGTTTTATGAAAATTGATCTTATTTCATTTTCTTTTTGTTCCGACTTTCGAAACGAAAGTAACGGAATATTTGTGCTCGGGGTGGGTTTTTTTCTTCAGACAAATTTCGACTTTTTAACTAG
The DNA here is from genome assembly GCF_963678635.1 of Symsagittifera roscoffensis. NCBI lineage: Eukaryota > Metazoa > Xenacoelomorpha > Acoela > Convolutidae > Symsagittifera > Symsagittifera roscoffensis. Next base: position 42,881,964 of record NC_087066.1, on the reverse strand, counting down.
CCATTTTTGACGGAATTTTTTTATATCATTCAAAAGGTATTGTTGTCCAGAGCTTAAATTTGAAAAGATATTTCACCTATAATCATTTTTTGTAAAGTTATGAGGGTTTATAGATTGCCATTTTGGCCATTTTGACCAATTTGGGACAATTAACGCGCAATATTATTCGCGCTTTTAACGCTTAAGCGAGATTTAATCCGTCTTATAAATCGTTCCAAATTGGTTGAACGAAAATTATTTGCCATAATTGATTTGTTACAAAGAACGAAATCTAACTTTTTGTACTTTATATGGCGTGTGGGGGGATGATTTTCATGAAAAAATTCAAATTTTAGAAAAAAAATTTCAATTTTTTTTTATTTCATTTAGTTTTTTTTATGTATTACTGCTGCTCAATAAACCTTAAAAGGCAGTCGGAACATTCAGGGCTTCGCCCTGATACGAGCAGTCTTGTTTGGGTTTCAGATCTTCTTTGTTCTCTGAAAATTGAACTGTAGTGCTTGTATTTGAAAGCACCCCGAATATGCTTTGTAAGTTTCATAATATCGAACATTACGCTATATACACTATAAGCACTATAAAGCAGTTTTTCTTTATTGTTCTTTTTTTTCAGAAAAATCGACAAATTGGTCGGGGTGTTTTTTTTTTAATTTGACACTTAGTATCTTCCGATTTTTGACTTTTTATTTAACTTCGAATCTCGTACTGCTTTTTTTACATTTTTTTCTCCAGTTTGATAAATATTGATGAAAATTTTACAGACAACTAAAAATATATGTGGTTTTTGATCATGTTTCGAAAAACTGAAAGGTTTAAAAGTTGGGATTTTTTGTCGATTATATTTCAAACTGGGACTTTTAACCCGTAATTTATTTGTAAGAGGGCGTTCTACAGTGTCGAAGTACATCAGTGCCGAAACTGAAGTTGTGTTCAATAGTCTCATAAATCGATTATATTTGGGAATTTTCAGTTCTTTTTAAGTGTCGTTTGAATACTGTTTTGTTTTGGAGCGAAACAAGATTAAAATTTGACAATTTTGTGCTAAATGTTTAGAAAATATTACGACGCCGCACTTGGGGAACTTTTGTTTCTTTAAAAAGCGGCAATAATTAAAATAGCGATTTTTGTCTTTTCAACTTCTTTCCTGTAAAGTGTAAACACAGGATTCAAATTAATTTTCGGCACTGTTGAACAAGATTTTGATTTTCGGAACTGTTGTACTTCGGCACCGTTGTCCCATTTAATACTGTTAAAATGTAAGCGCTAAATTAAATCGCTGCAAATTGGAGTAAGGCAAAATTTTGCCCTTTTTAATACTAAAAAATGGACTTTAAAAGCGTTTGGGCAGTAGAAATGAGACAAAAAATAGCAAAAATATGTTTTTTTTTTCGGAAAACTTTCAATCCATTTTTTTGATCGACGTTAGAGAAAAAGAACATTCAGGGGTTTGCCGTGATCCGAGCGGTTTTGTTTTCCTACTGTTTATGTGGAATTTTAAAATTTGAACACAGACCCATGTCATTTTAATTTAAGTTGTGATTAACAGAGTTTTAGGCCGAAACCGATAAGAAACAGCCGATGTCGAATTGGACAAGCCAATGAATTAAATATACTATTTAGTTCTATATCTTCAACTTGTTCTGAATACCATTTTATAAATAACCTGAACAATTTATTCAACCTATAAAGACACGCCACGATCAAGCTTAAGGCCATACCCTACTTGTGGTGGCCAGTCAATAAGCAGACTAATCTAAGAGCAGAATGGGTCTAAGAGCAGAAAAATATAACAATATCAACTTCTATCAGCGAATCGGTAAGTTAATTATTAGAAGCGTCAATAATAGCAAAGCAACGAACATTTTATGCATAATTTGAGCAATTTAATCAAGAATTTTTCAGAAAAAATTAAACAAAAAACTTAATGAAATTAGTCAATTCATGCAGAATTTATTCGTTTTCTTCGAATTTTTGGCGATTTTAATAATTGTTCTATCAATTAGCCCGTATAAACCAATATAAGTCAATATTTTTCTGCTTTTCTGCTCTTGGACCCATTCTGCACTTGGACCATTCTGCTTATTGCTCCGCCTCCCCTACTTGTATACACATCAGTCTGGAAAAACTATCGCGTTATTTTTATAGATGAGTATTCCACGAGACAAAGAAATAAACTCGAAATATAATTTTCATGAGGGTAACGATAAGCATATGCGCCTATTAGCATAAATATTGATTCCGACGAAAAACAAATCAGCCCACTTTTTGTATCAATTTAAAAATCAGTATGTTCATTTTTGGACGGTTTTACATGAAAGATGAAAAACCTGTAATTTTTATTGAAAATTTAACCATTTCAAGCAAGTGGTAAACAACGCTTGGCTTTCTTTACTTCTTCATTTTTTCGGTTTGTTTTTCAGTTTTTTGAGTTTCAATTTCTGTGAGTCAAATCAACATTCGAAGTCAAAAATGAGCCTGCTTGTATATATTTTCAAGTTACATGAGTCCGTTCTGGAAGTCACGTAACATTTAAAAGCCAAATTCTTCCATTTGAGCTGTCGCTGTATAAACTACTTGCATGTAGTTCTTACTTTTTTAAATACATGTAATTCAATTTTGCAAATTCAATTTTTATTTATATTATTTCATTAGTTTCGGGTAATGATGACATGAAAACCAATACTGCTTTACTGAAAGAAACTGAACTTAAAAAATAGTAAATATTTTTGCTTGTTATAGCGCTCGACAAAACATCAACTTTTTTTTACTTCCCAACAAAGTTTCTCATTAGTTTCCCACATCCAAGTTTAGGCGTCAGTAATAGATTATAACGGATTATCATGTTAATCAGGTTTTTAGAGAATTTATAATCGATTAAATTGTGATATTTTCCAAGAGGTTATAATCTATAAAAATTGTTTATAATTTATTATAGTTCCTAGAAAAAACTATTTAAATTAATTATAACCAATTAAAACATCTTTTTTCCACAAAACTTTTAGCACACCAAAAGTATATTTCATTCAAATCCCATGGGTTCCTATTTTTCTGTGAATAACAAAATCTTTAAAAGCGAGATGTTTTGTCACGCTTTGATTCATCTGAACACAAAGTTTTAATACAAAACAAAAGTTTCATAGAGATCCTTCCTTTCAAATTACTTGGAAGGTTCCCGGTTAAAAGTATATCTTCCGAATAATTTCTGAATTTACAGCAGTGTGATACTAGTCTTGAAAAAACTTTAAATGTGCATCATGAAGCAACTTCACTGGAGAAATGAAAAAGCAAAAAGTTATAAATTAGAATTGATTTGGAAATTTTAAGATTATTTTCTCATTTTTTTAACAAAAACCAACGTGTAAGAAAAGCATAAAATATAAGCAACTCAGATGCAAGTTTGCAGAAAAATGGGGAAACAAAAGGAATTAAAATTAATTATTATAGTTTTTTTGTGAACAACAAATGAAATAGATGTTGGGATAAAATAAATAATTTATCATTAATTATAATTGTGTCGAAAAAAAGATGGATTAATAATCGATTTTAATTGATAAAATTGTATTATAATAAATAATAAATTTTTTTCAAAAAGAGAGATCATATCCATTAATAACTGATTTAAAGCGATTTTTTTCTCAATTTTAGAAATAATGGTACTAAAATCGAAATATAATTAATTACAAACGCTCGAAACTGGATGCGGGTTTTTCTTTCAGTTGGTAAATTCAGAGATCAGCCACTATGTCCAGAATTAAGTTTTTCTTATTGATTTCTCTAATCAATAGTTACTCGGTTGGAACAGCTACTCCACATGACTATCAATTGGATTGTTATCGAGTCAATGACACAGAAACATACCAGTCATGTAAAGAAGGAATACTGTCTGAAGTAAGTTTCATCTACAATTCGAGCTCGACAAATTCTGAATACTTATAATTTTACTTCTTTTTCAAAAAGACTCTTTCGTTATTCAGTTTTTGAGTAAACACAAAATATTCAGCAACACACGGAAAAACTATAATTTTGCTTACAGTTTCGACAAAAAAGACGGAGCATTCGTTCCCGGGATTGTTTTTTCTCCAGACAAACTTCAACATGTTAACTTATCATTTTTGACGGAAAATTTTTTCATATCAGCCGAACTGAATAGATGTTTTGAGCTCAAAATTAAAAAGATATTTTATCTTTAATTTCTTTTGTTAAGTTTGGGTTTAAAGATTGCCTGTTTTGCCAATTTGGGATAATGAACGCAAAATATATTGTGCTATTAACGTGTAAGCGGAGATTTATTCCGTCTTAGAAATCGTTCCAAAATGAACTTGATCTATTTAATAGTTAATTATATACTGGAGAAAAAATTAACGCAACTAGAGAAAATGAAAACAAAATGAGAGAAAATTTTGTGAACAGACAAGATAAATTGATAACTACTATATCGGTTTTTGCCCCTAAATAGTGAGTATACCCAGTTTTTATCTGAGAAAATTGCAAAAAAAATTGAGAAATTAAAAAACCAATTGAAATCAGCTCACTTTCCAAGAGTTTCATTGAAAAATATACGGCAAATTTTGCAAAACTAGCTAAGCCGTTGGAAAAAAAACAAGATGTGAAGTTGCATATCTCAATTAATGAAATGCAACTTTTCAGTACTTACTAGTTTTTTTTCCGTATCAAAATATACGAACTTTGTTCCTTTGATGTAAGGGGTCCACTGTCTGTCATGTTTCATTTTTTTTCAATTAGCGAGTTGGACAAAAAATGTGTTTCTAACGTTTTATTTTCACACTAGTGATTTCAATAACTACGAAAGAAACGGTTTTGAGTTCACAAGGTTTTGTAGGGAAATTTTTGAGTTTTCAACATTTTTGACAATTTTGATGATTTAAGTAACATCACAGAGGCAATATATTTAAAATTTTAAAGTGCTCTGCTTACATCAGAAATCGTGTAAGCTTCTCAGGACCCACCACCCATCACACTTGCATCAAAAATTGTAATGTACCGACAAACGTCAAAAAGATTGTCAGCAGCATATTGCGACAAAGTACTCCCGGAAATGCCGTTATTTGAAGTGGTACTACTATGATGTAGTGGTCCCTTGAAAATAACCAGGTCCCTTGAGAATTTCTAGGGCTCTGAAATTGTTCAATAGTTTTAATTTTGCCATTCAGAAAGATGCCACAGTATATTTTCAATTAATTTTATCATTCATTACTTCGTAAAACCTCCCCGATCACCATTTTAAATTGAAAAAATCAAAAAACTTCCAACATTGAGTTTTGATGACAAATAAGTTCACCCAATTATGGTTGTTAAACCGTAAAATAGGTTGAAGCAAGCAAATTTCCTAATATAAATAAGATAAAAACTACAGTTGTTAATCTGAACAGTTTCTAACTCACAACATTTTTTGCGAGATTTGTGAAACGATTAGTTTCATCACAACTTTGTTTTCAAAACTATAAAATGCGACATGCATCTTGGACTTGTTTATTTAGTTCAGGGGCGGATCTAGGATTTTCTCGAGGGGGGAGGGCGGAATTTCAAAAAAATTTCGAAATTTTTGTCGACTTTTTTTTAGGTCGACCAAATTGATTTTGCGAGCTCTCCCAAAGCTCTACAAAGACCCTGTTTTGGCAATAAAATTCTGCGCCGCAGGCAAAGTTTTGAAAAAACAGGCCGAAAAAAGGCATTTGTAGGAAGTTTTTGAAAAGTTTTGACAAAAAAAATGCGTTTTTTTTTGGGCGCGCTCCCCCCTCAAAATAAGTATATATTGGCGCCAAATGCGTCTTTAGAAAAATTTTAGGTTCCGTCACTAAAATGGTTAGCTCAAATTAAAACAAAAGGGGGACCATTTGGGTAGGCAGGGGGTCGAATCCCTGAGGGAAAAGGATCGTCCGCGCCCCACCGCCCCCCCCCCCCAAATCAGTCCCTGATTTAGTTGCTGTCGTGGGACCACTCTATCATATAGTACCTTTGAAGTGATAAAATTTACTCGAGTTGCAAAATTTTCTAGAAAAATTTCAAAACTTTTGGCATTGGAACAAAAATTTAAAATTGAATTTACTTCATGTAAATTTGTTTGTTAAAAGAAATTGAGTTTCGTTCAAGGAAAAATTGTGGCGTTTTGGCAGCAAGCAGAGTTTATCTGAACGTGAGCAAAAACTGAGCAAAATCTACGTGGAGCTGAAGAAAGATCTCCTTGAAAATGGATATCAAAACGAGCGATTGTTCCGACCTTCAGAGTTTATGTTAGATGAAGAATACATAGGCACTCCAACCGATAAAGTATACGAATTGATAAACCGACTTCCAAAAGGAGGGTTGCTACATGCGCATATGAGTGCAACTCATTCATTGCAAAAAATGCCTCATCTTTTGTTCAGTTTGGAAAACTGTGAAATCTGCCAAGATTATGAGAAAGGCACTTACGAACTAAGCTTCATGGACGAAAGCTGTTAGTTGAATTATTGTCAATTTTCGTTTTCACTTTTTGTAGTTTTTTTTTGGAAACGCATTTAATATGCCCAGTGTACATAGTTTTATTTGCTCGGTTCCTTTTTATTGTGTTTTTCATTTTCAACTCTCAACTTTGCTTTCTTAAAAAATTGACTTATGCAATAGTTTATATTAGTAAAAATACTTGAAATAAAATTTTTGTTCAGTATCAACAAATGTCAATTCATCACTCCAGTGTAGAAGCTGCCCTCCGCCAGGTTCCACAAACTACACTTCAGAATTATCTCTGCTAAAAACCAAACTCAGCATGTACGATGGACATGACTACAAAAACATGACAGTCCAGAACATCTGGGTTAATTTTGAAGCCAAATTTGATCCCCTGGACAAAGCCAAAGAGACATGGCATGTTATGAAAGCACTGTTCAACTCCACAATTTACACGTTGATAGAGGACAACGTTCTCTACGCAGAGTTCAGAACTGGTTTTGGGGATTTCGTCGACAAAAATGGGACAGTGATTCCTTATGAAGATGCGCTGAATTTCTACGCCGAAAGAGTAAGTCATTAAGAAACTAGGTACACAAAAAGCGTTTCGACAAGAACTGAACACCATTTTTATGAGAGAGAAAACTTAACTCTTCAAGTCTGATACTTTTGAGTGCGAGAAGAGAATTTGTGATAACAAAACTCAATCTAGAAGAATGAAAAAAGCTATGAGTTAATTTTCATTGCGTATTACGTTATATCTGTTTTTTTTTAAATAGTTTTCCACGTTTTTTTGTGGGGAACGTGTGGAACGTTTTTTTTTGGAGCTTGAAAATATTTTTTACCTGCTTCTTTTTTCAAAGAGAGCGGCATAATAAAAAAATCCTAGAACTCCCTCAATTTTATGCTAAAAGACCGATTTTACAAGGTATTGTAACAAACTCTGTAAGAAACTATAATGAAATAGCATAGTTATTCAGCTTGCCAATTTGCGTTAGAATTGGGCTATATAAACAAACTTTTACGAGTAAAAAACTGGAGGCGGGAGTTTCAAAAGTGAACTCATTCGCAGATAGCAGAGGTCCGCAAAGAACATCCCAGCTTCTTCGGACTGAACTTAATTCTGAACAAGTACCGGGTAGGCTTGACAGACGCAAAACTGCTGCAAAAACTGAACTTGGCCAGCAAGTACTACAACACATCTAAACTGGTGCGGGGATTTGACCTGGTCGGGTACGAGGAAATAGGCAGGACTCTGGCCTCTTTAAAGGATGTGTTTCTCAAGTGGAGGAGCGACAGTGGAAGTGACATGCCGTTTGTGTTCCACGCAGGAGAGACTCTCTGGAGTGGGTTTCCAGTGGATGAAAATGTGATTGACGCTGTTCTTCTGGGTACCAAAAGAATCGGTCGGTTGCCCATGAAACAATTATCGGAATCATTGAGATTTTTCAGTAGAAAAAAATGATCCAAAATTTATCAAAAGCAATAAAGGCACCCTCTTTCATTCTTTTTCCCTCCCAGCTTCATTAACTGAACAAACATCTTGAATAAGGCTAGACTTCAAAACTAGATTAAAAATTGATTCGGTAAAAAATACCAACAAAACTATTGCATATCCCCATAACACGGGTCGAGGTCCGCAACTAATTTTCCGATTTAATCCGTCGCGCCAATGTTGGTTCCGCGGACGAAAATCCATAGTTCGAACAGGGTTTTAAGTCGCGGACAAATTCTGGAAATACCGTATATCGATCGCGGTGGTCGAAAAATTAGTCGCGGCTTTGTCGAAAAATTAGTCGCGATATGATCGAGAAATTAGTCGCAGCTTGTTCAAAAAATTAGCCGCGGCCTGGTCTAAACAGTTCTATTTCTAAAAATGCTTAAAACTTGCCAAAAACGCCAATTTTGATGAAAATGATACAAAGACTGAGGCTTGAACTTTTTGTTTTAGGATACGGCTTTCATCGAGTTTTTGTATTTTTCTCTGTTTCAGGCCATGGCTATGCGCTTGACGTCCATCCGAGCGTCATCTGGAGGCTGAGGCGCTTTGGAGTTGGAGTGGAGTTGAACCCTATATCGAACCAGGTCTTAGGTCTGGTGGATGACATCCGCAACCACAGGAACAAACAACTCATGGACATTGCCTACTTTAATCGCCCGCCTTTACAATTCTCTGTCAATTCGGACGACTGTCTCATTTTCGGCACTAAGTGAAACACGTTTTTAAACAACATTCTCAAGATATTTTGGATCTCTCATTTTATATCCCAATGCCCACTAATGGGGAGTAAAGGCCGCCCCAAGCCCCAACTTCAACAAAACTTTTGCTTGGGGGAGCTCCTTACATTTCCTTTGTCGTGAAAGAAAAGCTGGTGGTCCGATGAAGTGAATGACCACAATTTTGTGTTTTTCTTTAATCTCCATAAATTCCCTCCTTCTGGTTCATTACACAGGAAAAACAAAACTTTTTTTCTGGATTAATACTCCAGATTAATTTAGCACAAAAGTTTAATTGAGCAAAAACAAATGAGTTACATAGATTCCCTTGTCCATCGATACTTGGAAATCTGGGCAAATCTGGAAAATCATAAGTGTTAACTTAACCTAAAAGAGTCTTTCTTTGCAAAGGATCTCGAAAGTTAAGCTTTTTCATTTTTTCAAGGGCCATCACCGATGACTTGTACGTCACAATACTCGCCATGACAGACAAAGAGAGTGACCTAAGCGTGATCAAACAAGTGTCATACGACTCCATCGCCACGTCTCTGCTGGACCAATCAGAGAAGAGCGAACTGAAGAAACTGTTCGAGTCCGAGTGGAACCGAGTGGTGAAGGAAATGTTAAACGACACGGGATCGGATTATTCGGACACGGAGACGGAGACGGTCTGAGCTCTTGGGCATCTCAATGTTAAACTGATGTTTTGGTAGTTGCGAAATAAGCTATCAATATTGACAATAGTAGCAAGTTTGATTTTAGATTTGCTTATTTTAGCCTTGCAAATTTTAATTTATTTTTTGTTTTTTTTTCAAGCGCGTGACTAATAAATTTACGTGTTGAAAAAAAACTATTTATCTATAAAAACTACAAAAATGAGAGAAGTTAAGAACAGATCTTAGCTACAAACCTATCAATTTCCCTCCAAAACCAGACAAAATAAAGCAAAACCCACTTTTCTACAAAATTTAAATACTGATTGCAATGCCTAAATTTGATTGAAAAAGAGTGATACGCCAATCGGGCTGAACGATGACCCGAACGGTGCACAGAACGAGACTACTTCAAGTGCAAAGGAAACCAAAAATCATATTATGCTGGTCGCAATTCCAACTTTATTATGCTGTGCAATCAATTCTAACTAAGGATAAAAATTTTACTACGCCGTGCAATCAATTGTAACTAAGGATAAAAAGAGATACTGGTGACTAATTTTACGAACAGGAACCATTTCTAGCAGGGGCGGATCTAAGATTTTCACGATGGGGGGGGGCGGAATTTCAAAAAATTTTGACGACCTTTTTTTTAGGTCGACCAAATAGATTTTTCGAGCGTTTCAATTAAATTTCAAGCGTTTCATTTTAAGCCTCTTGGTAACTTCGTTTTTATCATTAGGTATTTATTATAAAAAATATATTTTTTGAGACTTGTTAGAAATTTTCTAACAAGTCTCAAAAAACATATTTTTATAATAAATACCTAATGATAAAAACGAAGTTACCAAGAGGCTTAAAATTGAAACGCTTGAAATTTAATTTGTTAATTTTTTGCAAATAATCTTTTGATCTCTAGCAGGGGCGGATTTAGTGATTAGACCCCCTGCAGACCCAAAAGGTACTTTTTTGAGATATCCATTTTTTGGTAAGGTACCCTAAATTTTTTTTCTAAAGGCGCCTTTGACGCCAGTATATACTAACTTTGAGGGGAGAGCGCGCGCCGAAAAACGCGATTTTTTAGTCTAACTTTTCCAACAAGTGCGTAAAACGCCTTTATTGGCCTGTTTTTTCAAAACTTTGCTCCTGCGGCGCAGAAATTTTGGCCAAAACTGGGTCTTTGTAGTGCTCGGAAAATCAATTTGGTCGACCTAAAAAAAACTAAAGATCAACAAAATTTTCTAATTTTTTTTTGAAAATCTGCCCCCTCGAGAATATCCTAGATCCGCCCCTGGTCTCTAGTTTAAAATGCAAGCGAATTAGGCACATTTTTTTCGAAATATAAAATTTTTATCAAAAGAAAAAACTCAACTTTCGTAGTGATTCAATTGTACAGGTTGAAAAAACTACCAAAAAGTCCATCGTATTTGTTTTGGATAACGTTAACAAAGTTTCACAGATAAACGATTCAAATTTAGAGCTGTTCATTATATTTGTACAGTTTGTGTAATTAATTACCCTAACAACTAATTTTTTTTATTGATACAGCTTCATAAGAGCGATAAAAATCACGATATCACAAAGCATTAGGAGTGCTGTTTTTTTAAGTTTGTAGCTGTGAGTTTTCGAACGAGATCAAGTGAATGAAATGAAAAACATTTCGATAGCCTTAAAATATTGGTGTCTAAAAATCTGGTATAACGAGGATTGCTGAGCAATTAGGACATAATGATCCGACCACCTTCATAAACCATAACATTTGTTCTTTTGTTTTTTAAATTAGTGTTTTTTTGTGCGTGGTCTGATGAGAGGAATGCAGGAATGTGTACAACAGATCAGGGGTGGATCTAGGATTTTCTCGAGGGTGGGGGCGGATTTTCAAAAAGCTCTGCCAAAGCACCAAAAACCAAAAAGACCCTGTTTTGGCTAAATTTTCTCCCCCATCAAAATAAGTATACATTGACGCCAAAGGCGCCTTAAGAAAAATTTTAGGGTCCTCAATATGTTAAGCTCAAAATAGTACAAATGGGGACCATTTGGTTAGGCAGGGGGTTGAATCCCTGAGGGATGAGGATCGTCCGCGCCCCACCGCCTCCCCCCCTTAAATCAGCCCCTGCAACAGATGCATACTAGGCATAATCGATAGCAATTGTATTCAAGATTGAATAACAAACAAAAATAGATTTAAAAAGTTTCTTTCTTTTTTTCTAATTATTTTGAGTTTTTTTTAATTTACCGCTAACCGAAACTACCAAAATTGATTTTCTTAAAGTATGTGTTTAATTTTATAAAAAAAAAGTATAGAAAATAAAGTTTCTAGACTTTTAGAAAATAAAGTTAAATCAAAACTCAAAAGTTTTAAGCCGGTTTTTCTCAAAAATGGTAGTTTTTTTCAGAACTTATAAAAATAGTTCGAATCATGATTTCAGGAGTTTTGATTAAATATATCACTGAACCTAATCTGATTGTGGATCCTGAATTGTGGGTAGGAAAAAATTAAAACCCAACCGAAGACAATGTTCGTACGCATTTTCAATGGTCGCTTTTGGCTCATTTTTCCCTGATTCAGTGATGAAAAATCATTGATCCAGCGCTCTGTTCCTCAGTTATCAATGATCCGTTTTTTAATTTTTCAATGAAATACTAGTGGTTCAGTGCTGAAAATGACACTATCAGGTGATAATGCTCAATCAGGGATGATTAGCGATGCGAGATCAACCCGGGGCTCCACTCTTATTAGAACTTCAAGGTATTTCCTTTGAATGCCCGTCATTGAAATATTGCTTTTAAGGCTTAGTTGAAAAATAAATAAAATAGAACAAGAACAAGGATAGACGGTTGATTTGCAGGTAGCTTAGAAAGTTCTGACCACAAAATCTGAGAAACAAAAAATTTATTTTTTTCAAGTTGTACCATTGTTTGTCCTTTTTGTGATGAAAGGAGAAGATCGAAAGGAAAGCCTAGGTTTTAGAAACATTTAATAGTCACAATGAATTAAGCACATGGGGCAACAACTTCTTTGAATGATGAGTTCGTTTTTTTTCCAAGAAATGTCAGAAAATTTGATCTTACTCCCAACATTTTTTCTGGAAGGCGCTTAAAATTTTTTTAACAACTAATTTATTCAGAGTATCACCAATTTTTTGCGACCTAAACAAGAGCTTGTCTTTTATTATAAACTTGTTTGTTCCTTTTATCAGGTTCCTCGCTTGATTTATTCGCTCGAAACTAGACTAAAATTCAAAAATTTCAAACCGGGTGATTTTCCCAACGAAAAATTTGTTCGAAATTTTTATGTCGTCTAAATAATATATCATTTGATCTTTTCAGTTGATCCTTTTTGGTACCTAATTTAGGGTCAAAAAATATTTTCAAAAACACTAGACTACACCCAAATACAAAGTTTCTCACCAATTCTAGCGGTCAGAACAACAGCGAATCTCTTCAGGTCTGACCACATGTTTAAAAAAAAAAACAAAAAACATGTTTTATATAAATTTTTCAAAGTTGTGTTTTTTCTCAAGCATGCAAGGGAGGTACTAATAACTAACTCTTAGAAGAAACGTAAATTTTTCTCAATGAAAAATCATAAAAATTAGCAAGATATTTTTAGCCCTAAGTTTTCCAAAGCAAAAATCCAAATCATATTTTTCTCGTTTCAAAAAAGTGATCAAATCAAAACTGAAAGAGTTCTGACACAATTTTCATCCGGCTTGACATTTTATGCGGTCTTTGATTTTGCGATGAACCCTGGAAAATACTTCAAAAGCTCATCAAAAAAAAGTTAAATAAGAATCATAGGAAACTATTATAGAATTGTAGTTGATCTTTATATTGAGCATTAGTAACTTTCAAGTCACCATTCTGGACTACAAAATTCGAGGCTACATTTGGTATAAAATATGTTATAAAACACAAAAGAACGGCTGCGTGCTGCTTTTTTATGTATGATTGTGAAAAAATTCACAAGGAAATTTTGCCCTGACTTTCAGATCTTCCTTGTCTTCTTGATAGATTCTGTTTGATTTTACTTTCTCAGACAATTCAAAACTAGTCCCTTTAGAGTTTCTGCAAGATAAATACTAATCCGTGATGTCCTTTTGCATACTTTTCGAGCAGTGTTTCGTCATAAACTAGTCGGGCCAAGTTTTCCTCTTCCATGTGTTTCACTTTGTCCTCAAAGTCTCTTGCCCAGAAATGTTTCATCATAGCTATAGCCAGATGACCTCCGGGTTTGAGAATTCGTATACATTCTGGCAAGCATTTACTTCTAAAAATAGGTGAACGGATTTTCACTTTAAGCTATTTAGACAATTTAAAATTCCAAAAATATGGAGATTGAAATTTTGAATCAAGCGTGAAAAAAGGAAAAATAACACATTGGATATAGAAAACAGTAGCGCGACAACTCGCAACAAAAAACTGCAACAAAAAACACCGAGCAAAATTTAAGAAAAACGACAGATCGCAAGGTTTTTTTATAATAATAAGATTTTTTTTTAATTTTGGTTCAAGGTCGCCAGTGAGCTGGCTCTTAATTTCGTATGATGTCCTACCATCTGTTAGCAAGCTCGCAACACGTTGGCGCGACTGCGGTGATGAGTATTTTGCGAGTTGTCCTTTAATGCGAGTTGACTTTTATTGCGACTCGTCTTTTTTGCGAGTTGTCGTATTACTACAGAAAACGTCTGTTGTATCATTGCAGCAACAGTTTTGAAAATCAAACGGCAGAATGTTACAGTAATTATTTTACCTTTAAAAATTTATTGAAACTTACGTAGCTGAACGGTCACTGAAGACGGAAACGGAAAATGCCAAATCGTAGCAGTCACTTGGAATAGAAGTCTCCTGAAACAAAGTTTTGGCAAATGAATTTTTTTATGCAATATGCGTTGACAACATATACTTATTTGAAGATCGAGCGTGCTTTTTTGCCTGTTTTTTTTTTTCAAAAACACGCCTGAGGCGCAGAATAATTGGTCAAAAATGCGTCTCCATTGCAACCGGGCGACTTAAAATTAATTGGTCGACCTCAAAAAAAATCCTTTATCAGCCTCGGTGCGTTATGGCTGAATTCTTCATATAGATTTCCATTTGCTACGAAGACATTATTTTCAACATTTTATTTGGTTTTTGTTTTTGATGAGTCATTGCTCTAAGCAGCGTCGATGTAATTAATGATCTCCCGTGAGCTACTGGCTCAGTTGTCTTACACTTGCATAGGTTAGAATTTGGAAAAAGAAAACAGACAAGAGGTCATGGTAATTGCACCTTGTCTTCCAGAAGCAGTTCTTGGAACCATTCAGTGTAAATTTTTCTGGGTTTTGCCAGCTGAAACATGTTGGTCGAGGGTTCCAGAGCATCTACTTGTCCAGTGAACCCATTCCTCTTCAGAGCAGCTCCGCTTAATCCAGTACCGGCCCCTATGTCTAACACTCTGCCGTCACGTGGTATTTTGACACCTGGAGAATTTCAAAGCTCACTTTTTGTAGACAATGTTCGTCAAATTTCACAAAGTATTACGTGTGATCTGATTTTACTGAGATCTAAATGGCACAAAACAATATATTCAGTTTCTTCTAATGATATCAACAAAAATAGCAATGAATTTCTTCGAATAATTAAAAAATCAGCAGCAAAATACACTGTTGGAGACCCCAAGAAACTAGTGAACCTATTTATTTGTTCATGGTTTTCACAACTGCTTATATGTGGCCCGAGATTTTGAAAAAATGGCTAAAAATAATTGCTTATCTGTTTTTTTTTGGTCATATCCCCCGCCCTGAATTAAAAGTCGAAATAAAAATTTTTATTGTAAAATTGGATCGAGAATACTGAGAAAAGCTGACTGTCAATATGGACTAGGTCAAAATGAAGCAACTGTAGCTAATTTATTCTCAAACAGGTTTTTGTTTTTTTGCCGTTTTCTCCATATAAATTTCACAAATATGAATTCAAATGCTTTCTGAACTGGCGTTTGGTTCCCATTTTGCAGTTTTCCAAGTTGATTAAAAGCTTTGGATATCAGCTTGTGTTTCGAAGTTATATCGATTCATTTTTCATTTTTCATTTTCTTTTTTCACCATAGAAGGGGGTATAACCCCATTTTTCTCAAACGAATTGCCTCTAAAGGAACTTCTAAATTTGGTTCTCAAAATTATTCAGAACCTAAGCCGTCTAGAAAAACGGTTAAACAAACTACTAAAAAAGCTGGCTTTCTCGATGTGAAAATTGTACCAAGGCATTATTTTTGCAGCCTATGGTTCAATACACTTACAGCTTCAAAGCAAAAAAAAAACGAGTAATCTTGGTAGACATGGGTGAGGTTAATGCAGTGCTCTGCAAACTTGGTGGGGCCCACGAAAAACCAGGAATCGATCCCCGGGAGAAACATTTCTTTGTGAAATAAGTCTGATAAAAAACAACAGATCATATCTAATCCTCAATTTCTTAGTTCAAAAAAACCTGAAAATTTCTATTGGAAAACTTCACAAGTCAAAATTTAGTATCAGTATAAGTGCATATCATTAAAAATTGCTTTTCAGCATCATGATTGAAATTTAGCAAGAGTTGTAATTTAGTATTGTTGTGATCTGATTTTAGATGTCTTATTTAATTAATTTAATGACAGGTCTTAGTATGACCTTCACTGTCCAATCCTTCGGAGTGATTTAGCTCACTTTTTTAACCAATTTTTTGATGATTCTGCAGTTCACTGTTTTGAATTTCTTTATTTTTTTAAAAGACTTGGTTAAAGCATTAGAGCATTTTAACATGGCGCAGACAAGCAATAATGTATCAAGCGTGAGATGAATTCCACAATTCCGACAGAACCACTCAATCGACCCCCTAACTTCGTGGGAAGATTGGCGAGATCTGTTCCAATTAGCAGTAGTAGCTAAAGAGAACATAGACATTGAACTCCTGCTAATTGCTGTGGATAGAAATCTACAACTCGGCCTGCTCTTCAAAATGCTCCAGAAGGCAACGAATCCGAAGAATCGAAATCTAGCGGAACAAATATTTTTTAACGATAAAGAAGCAGCCTCTAAAAAGGCAGGTCTTAAGCAATTTAATAGATTGATGCAAGAGGAGGCTGATAAAAAACTCAGATCGATTTTGTCTTATCCATCGGAGCAGAAGTTAAGAGAATTTTTAGCCATAAGTTCATGAAAAGTAAAGTCTTACATATCTCTTAAAAATTGTTCGAATTATCTTGCCGTAGTTTTTGTCACATTGACTATCTTAACGTTTAAAGATTCACACTTTTAAACAGAAGTTAAGAGCTATAATATTTCCAGTGGAGAGGAAGAATGAATACGGGACGTTTTCATAAACTATACAAAAAATTACGATATTCAGGAAAAATTGAAATTCTACCTTTAATGGATACCTTATACTTAACTCTTATCGACGAGAAGGGAATGAGCAACCACCTAAAAATGGCCAACAGTTTTCAAACGCCTGGAAATTTTGTACATAATAGCATCAGAAGACAATAAACGTCAGGAGAGAACCGACCCTAGCCATTGAAAGAGGGAGTTTATGTTTTAAATGCGACGGAAATTTAATGAAAGGCCACCAACATGTCTGTCTAGCCAAAGAAGCTACCTGTCAAATTTGTAAGAACAAAGATCAGTTCAACAAAAATTGTAAGCCAGAACGTAAAAATGTAAGCACTGTAAATAGTGAAATCGTAACAAGCACAGAAGAAAATTCGTAGCCAGCAGAGTCGGATTTACTTGGTGTAAATATCGATCACGTTCATAGAGACGCGTGGTCTGAAGGAGGCCAAATTTATAACTATGACTACTCGGAACACCATCAGTTCATCTGGTCAACTTATGCTTCAAAACTACGCCCGTCTCCTTGGAAGCAATGGCTGTGGGGCAAAGCTACTATGGAGCACCAAAAATGTCCGGCATCAGTGGAGGTGTACAGACTCTCATAAATGAGCACCACACCCATTAGCTCTGTACGTTAACTGCGAGTCTCATTGCCTGAATTTACCCGTCTGTCTGATGGCAAAAATTATCAATCTTCTGCGAGGCTCAGCAAACATTGTCACAAGGCTGGTCCCAAGCAGTGAGAAGACAGTTATACCAGAGATAAGTGACACTCGATGGGTTGAGAGACAAGAAGTAGTGCAGACTTTCTTCACCCTCTTTTCCACAGATACTCAGACCTTAAAAGAGATCAGTCCTAAGCCAGGTGACCATGCTGCTTCGGAATGCGTCTTACCTGTTTATCTTCATTTCGCACAGTGTTTTTATGTCCATGTGCACTCTGAACCATGTTCCTGGAGTAACGAAAACCTCAAGATTCAACACTGCTAGGACCAGTTCTGGAACTACAAAAATGCTTGATTCATATGTGGAGTCTTCTGTCAGTCTTCCAGAAGTGGCGAGAAGGTTTCGGTTATGGTTTCTTGAGCAATATCCTACGAGATGTTAAAAAGATAGATGCAGATGAGCTTGATTACAGGCGAAGACGAAAACCAGAAAACGTACAGTCAGCCGAAGACTATAATCGACAAGAACTGTACTGGCCGTTTTTTTGCTTTCTGATGACAGAATTTGCTGATGCAACCCTTCAAGTACTGCGTCTCATTAAACTTCTTCCAGTATACCTGGTTACAAACTCAGTTGATGTGTAGAAATTTGAAAAAACCCTAGCCCTTTATTCTGAAGATCTTCCGGACGCAAAATTTGAATCTGAGCTTGAGGTTTGGAAAAACACATGGTCCGGCAACGCTTCGATTCTGTCGACCTTCAGAGGATCCTAAGCCAATGCGCAAAGACTCTATTGCCAACGGTGTATGTACGCCCTTGTGCAAATTTTTGCCAGCTTGCCGGTCACTGTATGCACGGCCGACCGATTCTTTTTTGCGATGAAGTTCTTAAAACATACTTGAGATCAACCATGCGCGAAGACCGGCTATCATCGCTGGCTCTTTAATGTATACATAAAAACCCTTGACGTAGATGAAATCGTCTGAACATTCCGCTTCAAAAACCGACGTTTACAGCTTCTATGAATTGTTCATTGAGCAGGACTTCAAAATTCGCTTACTTAATACTTTGTATAATTTGCGTCTCTTTAGTTTTTGAAATGAATTTTCGTTTGATATTGTTTTTTTTTGTAGAAAAACCAGAACTGACTCCCCTCGAAAAAATTCTGTGCACGCCACTGCACTGATTATAATCATGCTCATGACAAGGTCCGAAACTCAAGACGTAAATTGCGCCGCATACCGTTTTCAAAATGAATTTTGTAGTTGTGCCGGGGTTCAAAGTCGCGCCGCGCCGTACAGTATTTCTCTAAATTGCGCCAATATTTGACTGTAAATCGCGCCTTCAGTCTTTCTTAATTCGCGTCGGCATCATTTTTTCTTGTTCTTAGACTGAAATTGGTAGTCCCGCCGTTAAAACTGCGAGAAGACATCTATTGTTAAGTCGCACTGCCATAATCGTTTCTTAGTCGCGCCACCAGTGTTTTCCTAGTTGCTTGGCATACCGTTTTTAAGATGAAGTTTGTGGCCGCGCCACGGGTTAAAATGTTTTTCAAGTCGCGGATCTCAACCCGGGTGTGTGACAAAGCAAAGGTTAACACAACGTTTTCAAGTTGTTTCTTTATTTTAAAATTATCATTTTTCCTTAAAAAAAGATAGGCAAAGAGAAATTGATGAAGCGCCGAGTAGTAGAAGGCGTGAACGTTTGTCGAGACTAGGAGAAATCAAAGGCAAAACAAATCGAATTATCTTCTTAGACCACTTTTTGTTGCGATCAATGAAAATGCGGAGGAACTTTGCATTCGGGTGGGCTTTCGCTTGTTTAGTTTTCCACGGAAAATCAAGTACCACAAAGAATCAATGATATATCATATTGAAGCTCTTTCAGTCGTGATTCGAACGAAATTATGAAAACTGTCCCAGTATCGAGAAAAATATGTTTCAAGTTTTTTTATTTTCGGTCTAAAGTCGAGCGAATAAAGCGAGCGAGCAGGAGTATAATAGCTTATTTATGCTTAATTTAAGCCATAAAAACTTAATTTCACTCAAATAAAATAGTTGTGGGAGTTTTTGAGCGCCATTTTGAAAATTTTTTTGGTTTTTGAAATTGTTTTTTTTTTCAATGGTTTTTTTAATGAATAGTTTTTCAAGTCAATTTTTGCAACAAGTATTGGTCAATTGGCATATTTTACTAGCAGTGTCAAATACGCCTAAGCTCTATATTTTTGTTCAGATCGTTTATCACACCACGGAGAAAAAAACGATACTTTTTTTTTTAAATGTTTTTTTTTAAATACTGCGGTTGGAAAATTCTATGCTACCTGCACAGTAGCCGGCTATTCTTGTTTTTTTTTCGTCTGTGATCTCGTGATCAAAAATAACAGAGAAACTTGGAATTGACTGTCAATTAACAGCAGCAAGCTGGAAACTTACTGGAGCAAAATGATTTTTACCCGTTGAGTAATCTCCAATTTACGTTCCCGGTTAGCAATCCACATTCCCGGGTTGAACTAATCTACTGAAATGCTTGGCAGTTCCACATGAAAAAGATGGGTAAGCTCTTTTCCAGTTTATCATCACCACCCTGCCCCCCCCCCATAAATGAACAAAATAAAGCTGTTTCAAATTGTTCACACGGCAATTAGCATGTTGTGAGAAATATTGTAGAAATTTGTTCATCTGTTCATGCTGACACGTTTTGATAATGCAGTTTATAGCATGAAAAGTCAATTTAAATAGAATTTCGAATTCAATTTCATAAAAAAAAATCAAAGGTGGGGGACTGCAAAAGGGCCTCCTGCTACTCAAAAAACTTTCTTGCGACTGTGAAACTTAAAAATCTTTCGATGCCCCAGGAGACGTAACTATAACACTACCAACATTGTCGTTGGAATACTAACCAGTAGTGGTTGCTTTTATGCACGAAGGGCCGAATGTGCGAAAGTAGTTCTCAACCAATCAACGCCCTTTAAAGTGCACCTTTCCATTTATGAGAGTTGTATGATAAGCATTTATGGTCAACCCGGGTGTCCAAAACTGACTTATTTTATGGTTAAACTCCATCAAATTTATTAATAATGAATTGTGATTGGCGGAAAGTTTTTTGGCGCATTTGCCCATTCGGTCATTCGTGCATAAGAGAAGCCCCCGGTCTTTACCAGTTTTCTGCTCGAAGTTGCAAATAGCCTTCATGCAGAGGTCGGGTGCCTCGACGTCCAGGTGTTTCACGATCTCATCGTAGCCGGCAGCTGTCCTCTGGTAGAAGGCCAGTTCATCGGAAGTGGACGATACAGTCGTCACTAGATCATTCAGCCACGCCTCTCCCGGGTTCAAACCATCTGGAGATGTCATGTTGATAAATAAATGACAAGTGAAATAGTGCCTGCAATATCGGCGGTCCCAATAGTTCAGAAATCGGTGTTTTGGGATAATTATAGTTAATGCCTTATCAATTGTTGTTAGAATACTTTTCGGTCAACGAATTTTTTTTGTGATTCCTGCAGAGGAGCTATAGAGAATTGCAAAAAGTCCGGACAGACAGAATTAATTAAAAAGAGCAACTGTCTAGACATCTGAAACTGAAATAAACCTAATGTCGAAAGATCGTAAAGCAGAGTTTCGCTCAACACTTATAACGACGGCGGGCAATTGCATCCGAAGCGTCGATTAGTAAACGTTGAAACAGGAAAAATATTGCACAGGATGGCTGATGTTTTTCTGCGATTAGTTTGCAAATTTTGAATAAGTTGATCATCTTCACTTCCGTTTTTTTTAGGGGCGGCCTAATCTGTTGTTTTTTGTTGTTGAAAATAAATCTAAATTTCAATTTTTTTTATTTAATTTTGCGAACTGTTTAATAGTAAAATCTGGATGTTCATCGCAGTTTTCAAAAATTAGGTTAGCATAATCATCGGATAATAGACTATCATGCTTTTGAATTTGGTCTCACAAAAATCGACTATCATGCTTTTGAATTTGGTCTCTTTTGAATTTGGTCTCTGCGTCGAAAAGAACTGATTGCTCATTTCAATTAAATCTGTCTGTCCGAACTTTTTGCTACTAATTATATAACACAGTAATATAGTTTTTCCAATTGAATAATCTTCCCATCTACCAGATTGAGTGATTTTAGTTGAGCGATGCCCATTTTTGCGACTCAAGGTCGTTTTTTTTACTTCTGGAACTTCACGTGGTACCACTATTGAAGCCTAAATTGGTCAGGTTGTGGTAGACCTGAAGCTAGAGGTCAAGTGAGAGCTTGTCCTCCCACACTTCCATTGCCCTAACATGGGGTCGAATACCCGATCAGACGATCTCAACAAAGTAAACGCCTTGCTACTATGGAAATTGTATCTTTATGAATGTGAATTTAAGTTAATTAGTCGTGACTTTCCCATTAGATCACCCCATTTTTGTTCGGACTTTCGAACAAAACGGAATATTTATTTTACAGTTATGTATATTTAATAAATGATTTGCTTGTCTAAAAGTTTTTTTTTGACGACTAAGGCGCTGAAGATCACCGATATAATCAACAATAAGGCATTACTTTTAATATTGCTAATGGTGATGAATTGGCTGCTAAATGTTTCGCTTGGATAAGTTTCGCAGTGTTCGAAAGTTCCAAAATGGTAGAAATTTTGCAACAAAAGTCACTGAGTTCGACGCCTTTTCGGTTATCAAGATAACGTTATCGTCTGATATCAATGAAACAAATGAATGCTTATGTAAACAGACAAATTTTGAATCCCCAGTTGGCATAGAAGTTAATTCTTTTGATTACAGAGGTGGTAAAACATTTTCAAGTTTATAAATATTATGAAGATTTTTTTGAGAAAATTAATGTGAAAAAAATGGAGTATATAACATTAATAAGACAAAAGTTTGAAAAAAATCAAAGTATTAGTGTGAATAAAATAAAAAGCTCGGTTGTTTTTTCCACTGAAGTTTTTTTTATCACAAAGAAATAATGCTTGAATAGCTAGTGCGGTCTCAGATGGAAATCTGAAATTTAAAACTTAAAACATAATTCAAAGTTAATCTCTCAAACGCAGCAAAAAAGTAGGTCAAACTGATGGACATAATAAAGAAACAGCCGAAAGACTGCAAACAGACCACAAAAAATTTTAGCTGAAGAACCTCGTCCAATTTAAAAGCAGCGGGACAAGTTCTACCCAGGACGAGTTTTCGGTGATGAATAGGCTGAAAACCAAACCACATTTATTCTTAAGTGTTTGTGGTTATGTGTTATGTGTTGATATGGGTCGAAAACAACCCAATAATCAGATGCAAAAGTTTTTGAAGCTCATCTTTAATTGGTAAGTTTTGAATATCTGTGGACGACATGAACGCACGTAGACAGGCAGCGGCGGACCTAGCATTTTCTCAAGGGAGCGGTTTTTTTCAAAAAAATTTTAAAAGTTTTGACTACTTTTTTTTTAAGTCAATCAAATTGATTTTTTGTGCTCTTACAAATGACTATAAGACCGTATTTTATCAAAATTTTTGAAAAAAACGGCATTAGAAAAAATTTTTGATAAAAGGCCAAAAATAGCGTTTTGAGCATTTTTTTGATCGCGTTTTTTCGGCGCGCGCTCTTCCCTCATAATAAGTATAAAGTGGCGCCGAAGCATCTTTAGAATTGTTTTAGCGACAGTCAGCCAAAAATGGATAGCTCAAAGCAGTACTTTGATTTATTATAACTTTTGCAACCAATTAAAGTCCGGTCCGTTAGCAAAGCAAGACAGACAACGATAAAGCAAACAAATTCCGTCGGTACAAAATTAAGAAAAAAACTGCAAAGTTTTGCTGTACCAGCTCTAAACTAAAAAGATTTTTCCAATCACTTAACCTTTAAAGTTCAATTGAGCGCTAAAAATTGAGCGCTAAATTTTTATGAAAATTAGTTTTTTGTATGAACTGAAACGCCAAAGAAATTCAAACCATTTTGGTTTTAAGAAAAACTGAATTTGCCGAAAAAGAACATTTTGATAAAATGAATTCAAAATACTTTTTTTACTGATTGTATATATTAAAGGATGGCTGCCCAAGGTATTTAAACCTAAATTCCATCATTAAATATTTCAGTTTTATGTGACTATTTATTTTGCCTCAATTTAACTTATAACAGAATTTTGCGGTAAACTTGTAGAATTTTAGAGACAGTAAGTTTAAGTGCGCTTAAACTGGTCGAACATGGGCAAGATGACAGTTATCAAACCCCCGAAATATCAACAAAAATGATGCTAGGTAAAATATTTTTCTTTTGTATTTAAACGCAAGCTAATGATATCCTCATTGAGAAATATAACAAATCTTTCTTTAAGCCGTTTTTCCAGCTCCAAAATTGGCCGGAAAGGAAAAAAACAGTCAAGCAAGTAAATTCTGTGACTTTTAGTGCTAAAAACCCATCTAGTTGTTACAAAATTGACTTTTTTGTTTTTTATGTTTTTTGCTTAGTCTTCTCCCCAATAACAGTGTTAAGTATGAAGATAATTATTTCTCAAACAACAAGTTATATTGAGCAATCTTACACCTCAATTCCACTTGATAAATTCAATTTGCCGCATACGCTACGAGTTAAAAGAAAATTAAAAAAATCGCTAATAAATTAGCCCAAAGTATCCAAAAAAGCAGCGTTTAAACTCCCATAATTTAGATGAAATTTGTCACAGGTGAGATTTTTATTTTGGGCGTAATTATCAGGACATCAAATATCTCACCCGAGCAAAATTGTTTCGTAACTTTTTTTCAAAATTAGAACGGAACAAAATTTCTGTTTTAGACTTCTTTTTTTCATGAAAATTAGTTTTTTTTGTATGATTTCTTAAATACTTATTTAAACACTACTTTTCATGCTCCCCAATGCTCGTATACAGCAATTATAAATTTTTGCTCTCAATACGTTTGAAAATTAATGGATTGTAACTGAGAAAAAGAACGATTATTAATATCATGAACCTAAAACTGACTATGAAAAATTTAGAAAAAACTTTCAATACTTATAGTTTTTAGATTGACGTTTTAGTTTGATCAAACAACCTATTTGTCAGTTAATTGAAAAAAATTGTACCAGAATGTCAAAAAATTCTAGGAGAGCAATTATACAAAAAGTGGTAAGCCAAAACGTAAAAATGTAAGCATTGTAAATAGCGAAATCGTAACAAGCACAGAAGAAAATTCGTAGCCAGCACAGTCGGATTCACTTGGTGTAAATATCGATCACGTTCATAGAGACGCGTGGTCCGAAGGAGGCCAAATTTATAACTATGACTACTCGGTACATCATCAGTTCAACAGGTCAACTTATGCTGCAAAACTACGCCCGTCTCCTTGGAAGCAATGGCTGTGGGACAAAGCTACGATAGAGCACCAAAATGTCCGGCATCAGTGGAGGTGTAGAGGCTCTCATAAATGAGTACCACACCCATTAGCGCTGTACGTTAACTGCGAGTCTCATTGCCTAAATTTACTCGTCAGTGCTTTGACAGAAATCGTTCTCATCGCCCATTGCATCTGTCTAATGGCAAAAATTATCAATCTTCTGCGAGGCTCAGCAAACGTTGTCACAAGGCTGGTCCCAACCAGTGAGAAGACAGTTATACCAAAGATAAGTGACACTCGATGGGTTGAGAGACAAGAAGTAGTGCAGACTTTCTTCACCCTCTTTTCCACAGTTACTCAGACCTTAGAAGAGATCAGTCCTTAGCCAGGTGATCATGCTGCTTCGGAATGCGTTTCTTACCTGTATATTTTCATTTCGTGTTTTTGTGTCCATGTTCACTCTGGAGTAACGAAAACCTCAAGATTCAACCCTGCTAGGACCAGTTCTGGAACTACAAAAATGCTTGAGTCAAATGTGGAGTCTTCTGTCAGTCTTCCAGAAGTGGCGAGAAGTTTCGGTTATGGTTTCTTTAGCAATATCCTACGAGTGTTAAAAAGATAGATCCAGATCAGCTTGATTACAGGCGAAGACGAAAACCAGAAAACGTACAGTCATCCGAAGACTATAATCGACAAAAACTGTATTGGCCGTTTTTTGATTTTCTGATGTCAGAATTTGCTGATGCCACCCTTCAAGTACTGCATCTCATTAAACTTCTTCCAGTATACCTGGTTAGAAACTCAGTTGATGTGTAGAAATTTGAACAAACCCTAGCCCTTTATTCTGAAATTCTTCCGGATGCAAAATTTGAATCTGAGCTTGAGGTTTGGAGAAACACATGGTCCGGCAACGCTTTGGCTCCATCGACCTTTAGAGAAGCCTAAGCCAATGCGCAAAGACTCTATTGCCAACGGTGTTTGTACGCCCTTGTGCAAATTTTTGCCAGCTTGCCGGTCACTGTATGCACGGCCGATCGATTCATTTTGCGATGAAGTTCTTAAAACATACTTGAGATCAACCATGCGCGAAGACCGGCTATCATCGCTGGCTCTTTTATGTATACATAAAAAACAATTGACGTAGATGAAATCGTCTGAACATTCCGCTACAAAACCGACGTTTACAGCTTCTATGAATTGTTCATTGCGCAGGACTTCAAAATTGAATTGTTCATTGCGCAGGACTTCAAAATTCACTGACTTAATACTCTGTATAATTTGCGTCTCTTTAGTTTTTGAAAAGACTTTTTGTTTGATATTGTTTTTTTTGTAGAAAAACTAAAACTGACCCCCCCCCAAAAAAAAAATTCTGTGCACGCCACTGCACTGATTATAATCATGCTCATGACAAGGTCCGAAACTCAAGACGTAAATTGCGCCGCGTACCGTTTTTAATATGAATTTTGTAGTTGTGCCGGGGTTCAAAGTCGCGCCGTACAGTATTTTTCTAAATTGCGCCAATATTTGACTGTAAATCGCGCCTTCAGTCTTTCTTAATTCGCGTCGGCATCATTTTTTCTTGTTCTTAGACTGAAAATTGTAGTCCCGCCGTTAAAACTGCGAGAGAACATCTATTGTTAAGTCGCACTGCCATAATCTTTTCTTTGTCGCGCCACCAGTGTTTTCCTAGTTGCTTGGCATACCGTTTTTAAGATGAAGTTTGTGGCCGCGCCACGGGTTAAAATGTTTTTCAAGTCGCGGATCTCAACCCGGGTGTGTGACAAAGCACAGGTTAACACAACTTTTTCAAGTTGTTTCTTTATTTTAAAATTAACATTTTTCCTTAAAAAAAGATAGGCAAAGAGAAATTGATGAAGCGCCGAGTATTAGAAGGCATGAACGTTTGTCGAGACTAGGAGAAATCAAAGGCAAAACAAATCGAATTATCTTCTGAGACCACTTTTTGTTGCGATCAATGAAAATGCGGAGGAACTTTGCATTCGGGTGTGCTTTCGCTTGTTTAGTTTTCCACGGAAAATCAAGTACCACAAAGAATCAATGATATATCATAATGAAGCTCTTTCAGTCGTGATTCGAACGAAATTCTGAAAACTGTCCCAGTATCGAGAAAAATATGTTTCAATTTTTTTTTATTTTCGGTCTAAAGTCGAGCGAATAAAGCGAGCGAGCAGGAGTATAATAGCTTATTTATGCTTAATATAAGCCATAAAAACTTAATTTCACTCAAATAAAATAGTTGTTGGAGTTTTTGAGCGCCATTTTGAAAATTGTTTTGGTTTTTGAAATTGTTTTTTTTCAATGGTTTCTTTAATGAATAGTTTTTCAAGTCAATTTTTGCAACAAGTATTGGTCAATTGCCATATTTTACTAGCAGTGTCAAATACGCCTAAGCTCTATATTTTCGTTCAGATCGTTTATCACACCACGGAGAAAAAAAAACGATACTTTTTTTAAAAAATGTTTTTTTTTTTAAATACTGCGGTCGGAAAATTCTATGCTACTTGCACAGTAGCCGGCTATTCTTGTTTTTTTTTCATCTGTGATCTCGTGATTAAAAATAACAGAGAAACTTGGAATTGACTGTCAATCAACAGCAGCAAGCTGGAAACTTACTGGAGCAAAATGATTTTTTTAATCGAAATAATAGACTAAACAAGTCTCGTGTACCCATTGAGTAATCTCCAATCCACGTTCCCTGTTCGCAATCCACATTCCCGGGTTGTACTAATCTACTGAAATGCTTGGCAGTTCCACATGAAAAGGATTGGTAAGCTCTTTTCCAGTTTATCACCAACCCTCCCAAACCCCCCCCCCCCCCTCATAAATGAACAAAATAAAGCTGTTCCAAATTGTTCACACGGCAATTAGCATTTGAGAAATATTGTAGAAATTTGTTCATCTGTTCATGCTGACACGTTTTGATAATGCAGTTTATAGCATGAAAAGTCAAAAATAGAATTTCGAATGCAATTTCAAAAAAAAAAATCAAAGGTGGGGGACTGCAAAAGGGCCTCCTGCTACTCAAACAATTTTCTTGCGACTTTGAAACTTATAAAATTTTCGATGCCCCAGGAGACATAACTATAACACTACCAACATTGTCGTTGGAATACTAACCAGTAGCGATTGATTTTATGCACGAAGCGCCGAATGTGCGAAAGTAGTTCTCAACCAATCAACGCCCTTTAAAGTGCACCTTTCCATTTATGAGAGTTGTATGATAAGCAATTTTGGTCAACCCGGGTGTCCAAAAATGACTTATTTTATCGTTAAATTCCATCAAATTTATTAATAATGAATTGTGATTGGCGGAAAGTTTTTTGGCGCATTTGCCCATTCGGTCATTCGTGCATAAGAGAAGCACCCGGTCTTTATCAGTTTTCTGCTCGAAGTTGCAAATAGCCTTCATGCAGAGGTCGGGTGCCTCGACGTCCAGGTGTTTCACGATCTCATCGTAGCCGGCAGCTGTCCTCTGGTAGAAGGCCAGTTCATCGGAAGTGGACGATACAGTCGTCACTAGATCATTCAGCCACGCCTCTCCCGGGTTCAAACCATCTGGAGATGTCATGTTGATAAATAAATGACAAGTGAAATAGTTCCTGCAATATCGGCGGTCCCAATAGTTCAGAAATCGGTGTTTTGGGATAATTATAGTTAATGCCTTATCAATTGTTGTTAGAATACTTTTCGGTCAACGAATTTTTTTTGTGATTCCTGCAGAGGAGCTATAGAGAATTGCAAAAAATCCGGACAGACAGAATTAATTAAAAAGAGCAACTGTCTAGACATCTGAAACTGAAATAAACCTAATGTCGAAAGATCGTAAAGCAGAGTTTCGCTCAACAATTATAACGACGGCGGGCAATTGCATCCGAAGCGTCGATTAGTAAACGTTGAAACAGGAAAAATATTGCACAGAATGGCTGATGTTTTTCTGCGATTAGTTTGCAAATTTTGAATAAGTTGATCATCTTCACTTCCGTTTTTTTTAGGGGCGGCCTAATCTGTTGTTTTTTGTTGTTGAAAATAAATCTAAATTTCAATTTTTTTTATTTAATTTTGCGAACTGTTTAATAGTAAAATCTGGATGTTCATCGCAGTTTTCAAAAATTAGGTTAGCATAATCATCGGATAATAGACTATCATGCTTTTGAATTTGGTCTCACAAAAATCGACTATCATGCTTTTGAATTTGGTCTCTTTTGAATTTGGTCTCTGCGTCGAAAAGAACTGATTGCTCATTTCAATTAAATCTGTCTGTCCGAACTTTTTGCTACTAATTATATAACACAGTAATATAGTTTTTCCAATTGAATAATCTTCCCATCTACCAGATTGAGTGATTTTAGTTGAGCGATGCCCATTTTTGCGACTCAAGGTCGTTTTTTTTACTTCTGGAACTTCACGTGGTACCACTATTGAAGCCTAAATTGGTCAGGTTGTGGTAGACCTGAAGCTAGAGGTCAAGTGAGAGCTTGTCCTCCCACACTTCCATTGCCCTAACATGGGGTCGAATACCCGATCAGACGATCTCAACAAAGTAAACGCCTTGCTACTATGGAAATTGTATCTTTATGAATGTGAATTTAAGTTAATTAGTCGTGGCTTTCCCATTAGATCACCCCATTTTTGTTCGGACTTTCGAACAAAACGGAATATTTATTTTACAGTTATGTATATTTAATAAATGATTTGCTTGTCTAAAAGTTTTTTTTTGACGACTAAGGCGCTGAAGATCACCGATATAATCAACAATAAGGCATTACTTTTAATATTGCTAATGGTGATGAATTGGCTGTTAAATGTTTCGCTTGGATAAGTTTCGCAGTGTTCGAAAGTTCCAAAATGGTAGAAACTTTGCAACAAAAGTCACTGAGTTCGACGCCTTTTCGGTTATCAAGATAACGTTATCGTCTGATATCAATGAAACAAATGAATGCTTATGTAAACAGACAAATTTTGAATCCCCAGTTGGCATAGAAGTTAATTCTTTTGATTACAGAGGTGGTAAAACATTTTCAAGTTTATAAATATTATGAAGATTTTTTTGAGAAAATTAATGTGAAAAAAATGGAGTATATAACATTAATAAGACAAAAGTTTGAAAAAAATCAAAGTATTAGTGTGAATAAAATAAAAAGCTCGGTTGTTTTTTCCACTGAAGTTTTTTTTATCACAAAGAAATAATGCTTGAATAGCTAGTGCGGTCTCAGATGGAAATCTGAAATTTAAAACTTAAAACATAATTCAAAGTTAATCTCTCAAACGCAGCAAAAAGTAGGTCAAACTGATGGACATAATAAAGAAACAGCCGAAAGACTGCAAACAGACCACAAAAAATTTTAGCTGAAGAACCTCGTCCAATTTAAAAGCAGCGGGACAAGTTCTACCCAGGACGAGTTTTCGGTAATGAATAGGCTGAAAACCAAACCACATTTATTCTTAAGTGTTTGTGGTTATGTGTTATGTGTTGATATGGGTCGAAAACAACCCAATAATCAGATGCAAAAGTTTTTGAAGCTCATCTTTAATTGGTAAGTTTTGAATATCTGTGGATGACATGAACGCACGTAGACAGGCAGCGGCGGATCTAGCATTTTCTCAAGGGAGCGGTTTTTTTCAAAAAAATTTTAAAAGTTTTGACTACTTTTTTTTTAAGTCAATCAAATTGATTTTTTGTGCTCTTACAAATGACTATAAGACCGTATTTTATCAAAATTTTTGAAAAAAACGGCATTAGAAAAAATTTTTGATAAAAGGCCAAAAATAGCGTTTTGAGCATTTTTTTGATCGCGTTTTTTCGGCGCGAGCTCTTCCCTCATAATTAGTATAAAGTGGCGCCGAAGCATCTTTAGAATTGTTTTAGCGACAGTCAGCCAAAAATGGATAGCTCAAAGCAGTACTTTGATTTATTATAACTTTTGCAACCAATTAAAGTCCGGTCCGTTAGCAAAGCAAGACAGACAACGATAAAGCAAACAAATTCCATCTGTACAAAATTAAGAAAAAAACTGCAAAGTTTTGCTGTACCAGCTCTAAACTAAAAAGATTTTTCCAATCACTTAACCTTTAAAGTTCAATTGAGCGCTAAAAATTGAGCGCTAAACTTTTATGAAAATTAGTTTTTTGTATGAACTGAAACGCCAAAGAAATTCAAACCATTTTGGTTTTAAGAAAAACTGAATTTGCCGAAAAAGAACATTTTGATAAAATGAATTCAAAATACTTTTTTTACTGATTGTATATATTAAAAGATGGCTTCCCAAGATATTTAAACCTAAATTCCATCATTAAATATTTCAGTTTTATGTGACTATTTATTTTGCCTCAATTTAACTTATAACAGAATTTTGCGGTAAACTTGTAGAAATTTAGAGACAGTAAGTTTAAGTGCGCTTAAACTGGTCGAACATGGGCAAGATGACAGTTATCAAACCCCCGAAATATCAACAAAAATGATGCTAGGTAAAATATTTTTCTTTTGTATTTAAACGCAAGCTAATGATATCCTCATTGAGAAATATAACAAATCTTTCTTTAAGCCGTTTTCCAGCTCCAAAATTGGCCGGAAAGGAAAAAAACAGTCAAGCAAGTAAATTCTGTGACTTTTAGTGCTAAAAACCCATCTAGTTGTTACAAAATTGACTTTTTTGTTTTTTATGTTTTTTGCTTAGTCTTCTCCCCAATAACAGTGTTAAGAATGAAGATAATTATTTCTCAAACAACAAGTTATATTGAGCAATCTTACACCTCAATTCCACTTGATAAATTCAATTTGCCGCATACGCTACGAGTTAAAAGAAAATTAAAAAAATCGCTAATAAATTAGCCCAAAATATCCAAAAAAGCAGCGTTTAAACTCCCATAATTTAGATAAAATTTGTCACAGGTGAGATTTTTATTTTGGGCGTAATTATCAGGACATCAAATATCTCACCCGAGCAAAATTGTTTCGTAACTTTTTTTCAAAATTAGAACGGAACAAAATTTCTGTTTTAGACTTCTTTTTTTTCATGAAAATTAGTTTTTTTTGTATGATTTCTTAAATACTTATTTAAACACTACTTTTCATGCTCCCCAATGCTCGTATACAGCAATTATAAATTTTTGCTCTCAATACGTTTGAAAATTAATGGATTGTAACTGAGAAAAAGAACGATTATTAATATCATGAACCTAAAACTGACTATGAAAAATTTAGAAAAAACTTTCAATACTTATAGTTTTTAGATTGACGTTTTAGTTTGATCAAACAACCTATTTGTCAGTTAATTGAAAAAAATTGTACCAGAATGTCAAAAAATTCTAAGAGAGCAATTATACGAAAAGTGGTAAGCCAAAACGTAAAAATGTAAGCATTGTAAATAGTGAAATCGTAACAAGCACAGAAGAAAATTCGTAGCCAGCACAGTCGGATTCACTTGGTGTAAATATCGATCACGTTCATAGAGACGCGTGGTCCGAAGGAGGCCAAATTTATAACTATGACTACTCGGAACATCATCAGTTCAACAGGTCAACTTATGCTGCAAAACTACGCCCGTCTCCTTGGAAGCAATGGCTGTGGGACAAAGCTACGATAAAGCACCAAAATGTCCGGCATCAGTGGAGGTGTAGAGGCTCTCATAAATGAGTACCACACCCATTAGCGCTGTACGTTAACTGCGAGTCTCATTGCCTAAATTTACTCGTCAGTGCTTTGACAGAAATCGTTCTCATCGCCCATTGCATCTGTCTAATGGCAAAAATTATCAATCTTCTGCGAGGCTCAGCAAACGTTGTCACAAGGCTGGTCCCAACCAGTGAGAAGACAGTTATACCAAAGATAAGTGACACTCGATGGGTTGAGAGACAAGAAGTAGTGCAGACTTTCTTCACCCTCTTTTCCACAGTTACTCAGACCTTAGAAGAGATCAGTCCTTAGCCAGGTGATCATGCTGCTTCGGAATGCGTTTCTTACCTGTATATTTTCATTTCGTGTTTTTGTGTCCATGTTCACTCTGGAGTAACGAAAACCTCAAGATTCAACCCTGCTAGGACCAGTTCTGGAACTACAAAAATGCTTGAGTCAAATGTGGAGTCTTCTGTCAGTCTTCCAGAAGTGGCGAGAAGTTTCGGTTATGGTTTCTTTAGCAATATCCTACGAGTGTTAAAAAGATAGATCCAGATCAGCTTGATTACAGGCGAAGACGAAAACCAGAAAACGTACAGTCATCCGAAGACTATAATCGACAAAAACTGTATTGGCCGTTTTTTGATTTTCTGATGTCAGAATTTGCTGATGCCACCCTTCAAGTACTGCATCTCATTAAACTTCTTCCAGTATACCTGGTTAGAAACTCAGTTGATGTGTAGAAATTTGAACAAACCCTAGCCCTTTATTCTGAAATTCTTCCGGATGCAAAATTTGAATCTGAGCTTGAGGTTTGGAGAAACACATGGTCCGGCAACGCTTTGGCTCCATCGACCTTTAGAGAAGCCTAAGCCAATGCGCAAAGACTCTATTGCCAACGGTGTTTGTACGCCCTTGTGCAAATTTTTGCCAGCTTGCCGGTCACTGTATGCACGGCCGATCGATTCATTTTGCGATGAAGTTCTTAAAACATACTTGAGATCAACCATGCGCGAAGACCGGCTATCATCGCTGGCTCTTTTATGTATACATAAAAAACAATTGACGTAGATGAAATCGTCTGAACATTCCGCTACAAAACCGACGTTTACAGCTTCTATGAATTGTTCATTGCGCAGGACTTCAAAATTGAATTGTTCATTGCGCAGGACTTCAAAATTCACTGACTTAATACTCTGTATAATTTGCGTCTCTTTAGTTTTTGAAAAGACATTTTGTTCGATATTGTTTTTTTTGTAGAAAAACTAAAACTGACCCCCCCCCCAAAAAAAAAAAAATTCTGTGCACGCCACTGCACTGATTATAATCATGCTCATGACAAGGTCCGAAACTCAAGACGTAAATTGCGCCGCGTACCGTTTTTAATATGAATTTTGTAGTTGTGCCGGGGTTCAAAGTCGCGCCGTACAGTCTTTTTCTAAATTGCGCCAATATTTGACTGTAAATCGCGCCTTCAGTCTTTCTTAATTCGCGTCGGCATCATTTTTTCTTGTTCTTAGACTGAAAATTGTAGTCCCGCCGTTAAAACTGCGAGAGGACATCTATTGTTAAGTCGCACTGCCATAATCTTTTCTTTGTTGCGCCACCAGTGTTTTCCTAGTTGCTTGGCATACCGTTTTTAAGATGAAGTTTGTGGCCGCGCCACGGGTTAAAATGTTTTTCAAGTCGCGGATCTCAACCCGGGTGTGTGACAAAGCACAGGTTAACACAACTTTTTCAAGTTGTTTCTTTATTTTAAAATTATCATTTTTCCTTAAAAAAAGATAGGCAAAGAGAAATTGATGAAGCGCCGAGTAGTAGAAGGCATGAACGTTTGTCGAGACTAGGAGAAATCAAAGGCAAAACAAATCGAATTATCTTCTTAGACCACTTTTTGTTGCGATCAATGAAAATGCGGAGGAACTTTGCATTCGGGTGTGCTTTTGCTTGTTTAGTTTTCCACGGAAAATCAAGTACCACAAAGAATCAATGATATATCATAATGAAGCTCTTTCAGTCGTGATTCGAACGAAATTATGAAAACTGTCCCAGTATCGAGAAAAATATGTTTCAAGTTTTTTTTATTTTCGGTCTAAAGTCGAGCAAATAAAGCGAGCGAGCAGGAGTATAATAGCTTATTTATGCTTAATATAAGCCATAAAAACTTAATTTCACTCAAATAAATTAGTTGTTGGAGTTTTTGAGCGCCATTTTGAAAATTGTTTTGGTTTTTGAAATTGTTTTTTTTTCAATGGTTTCTTTAATGAATAGTTTTTCAAGTCAATTTTTGCAACAAGTATTGGTCAATTGCCATATTTTACTAGCAGTGTCAAATACGCCTAAGCTCTATATTTTCGTTCAGACCGTTTATCACACCACGGAGAAAAAAAAACGATACTTTTTTTAAAAAATGTTTTTTTTTTAAATACTGCGGTCGGAAAATTCTATGCTACCTGCACAGTAGCCGGCTATTCTTGTTTTTTTTTCATCTGTGATCTCGTGATCAAAAATAACAGAGAAACTTGGAATTGACTGTCAATCAACAGCAGCAAGCTGGAAACTTACTGGAGCAAAATGATTTTTTTAATCGAAATAATAGACTAAACAAGTCTCGTGTACCCCTTGAGTAATCTCCAATCCACGTTCCCTGTTCGCAATCCACATTCCCGGGTTGTACTAATCTACTGAAATGCTTGGCAGTTCCACATGAAAAGGATTGGTAAGCTCTTTTCCAGTTTATCACCAACCCTCCCAAACCCCCCCCCTCATAAATGAACAAAATAAAGCTGTTCCAAATTGTTCACATGGCAATTAGCATTTGAGAAATATTGTAGAAATTTGTTCATCTGTTCATGCTGACACGTTTTGATAATGCAGTTTATAGCATGAAAAGTCAAAAATAGAATTTCGAATGCAATTTCAAAAAAAAAAAATCAAAGGTGGGGGACTGCAAAAGGGCCTCCTGCTACTCAAACAATTTTCTTGCGACTTTGAAACTTATAAAATTTTCGATGCCCCAGGAGACATAACTATAACACTACCAACATTGTCGTTGGAATACTAACCAGTAGCGATTGATTTTATGCACGAAGCGCCGAATGTGCGAAAGTAGTTCTCAACCAATCAACGCCCTTTAAAGTGCACCTTTCCATTTATGAGAGTTGTATGATAAGCAATTTTGGTCAACCCGGGTGTCCAAAACTGACTTATTTTATCGTTAAATTCCATCAAATTTATTAATAATGAATTGTGATTGGCGGAAAGTTTTTTGGCGCATTTGCCCATTCGGTCATTCGTGCATAAGAGAAGCCCCCGGTCTTTACCAGTTTTCTGCTCGAAGTTGCAAATAGCCTTCATGCAGAGGTCGGGTGCCTCGACGTCCAGGTGTTTCACGATCTCATCGTAGCCGGCAGCTGTCCTCTGGTAGAAGGCCAGTTCATCGGAAGTGGACGATACAGTCGTCACTAGATCATTCAGCCACGCCTCTCCCGGGTTCAAACCATCTGGAGATGTCATGTTGATAAATAAATGACAAGTGAAATAGTGCCTGCAATATCGGCGGTCCCAATAGTTCAGAAATCGGTGTTTTGGGATAATTATAGTTAATGCCTTATCAATTGTTGTTAGAATACTTTTCGGTCAACGAATTTTTGATTTGCTTGTCTAAAAGTTTTTTTTGACGACTAAGGCGCTGAAGATCACCGATATAATCAACAATAAGGCATTACTTTTAATATTGCTAATGGTGATGAATTGGCTGCTAAATGTTTCGCTTGGATAAGTTTCGCAGTGTTCGAAAGTTCCAAAATGGTAGAAATTTTGCAACAAAAGTCACTGAGTTCGACGCTTTTTCGGTTATCAAGATAACGTTATCGTCTGATATCAATGAAAAAAATGAATGCTTATGTAAACAGACAAATTTTGAATCCCCAGTTGGCATAGAAGTTAATTCTTTTGATTACAGAGGTGGTAAAACATTTTCAAGTTTATAAATATTATGAAGATTTTTTTGAGAAAATTAATGTGAAAAAGTTGGAGTATATAACATTAATAAGACAAAAGTTTGAAAAAAATCAAAATATTAGTGTGAATAAAATAAAAAGCTCGGTTGTTTTTTCCACTGAAGTTTTTTATATCACAAAGAAATAATGCTTGAATAGCTAGTGCGGTCTCAGATGGAAATCTGAAATTTAAAACTTAAAACATAATTCAAAGTTAATCTCTCAAACGCAGCAAAAAAGTAGGTCAAACTGATGGACATAATAAAGAAACAGCCGAAAGACTGCAAACAGACCACAAAAAATTTTGGCTGAAGAACCTCGTCCAATTTAAAAGCAGCGGGACAAGTTCTACCCAGGACGAG
The DNA here is from genome assembly GCF_963678635.1 of Symsagittifera roscoffensis. NCBI lineage: Eukaryota > Metazoa > Xenacoelomorpha > Acoela > Convolutidae > Symsagittifera > Symsagittifera roscoffensis. The sequence continues at coordinate 42,845,317 of NC_087066.1, read as the reverse complement.
TTTTCGGTGATGAATAGGCTGAAAACCAAACCACATTTATTCTTAAGTGCTTGTGGTTATGTGTTATGTGTTGATATGGGTCGAAAACAACCCAATAATCAGATGCAAAAATTTTTGAAGCTCATCTTTAATTGGTAAGTTTTGAATATCTGTGGACGACATGAACGCACGTAGACAGGCAGCGGCGGATCTAGCATTTTCTCAGAGGAGTGGTTTTTTTCAAAAAAACTTTAATAGTTTTGACTACTTTTTTTTTTAAGTCAATCAAATTGATTTTTTGTGCTCTTACAAATGACTATAAGACCGTATTTTATCAAAATTTTTGAATAAAACGGCATTAGAAAAAATTTTTGAGAAAAGGCCAAAAATAGCGTTTTGAGCATTTTTTTGATCGCGTTTTTTCGGCGCGCGCTCTTCCCTCATAATTAGTATAAAGTGGCGCCGAAGCATCTTTAAAATTGTTTTAGCGACAGTCAGCCAAAAATGGATAGCTCAAAGCAGTACTTTGATTTATTATAACTTTTGCAACCAATTAAAGTCCGGTCCGTTAGCAAAGCAAGACAGACAACGATAAAGCAAACAAATTCCGTCGGTACAAAATTAAGAAAAAAACTGCAAAGTTTTGCTGTACCAGCTCTAAACTAAAAAGATTTTTCCAATCACTTAACCTTTAAAGTTCAATTGAGCGCTAAATTTTTATGAAAATTATTTTTTTGTATGAACTGAAACGCCAAAGAAATTCAAACCATTTTGGTTTTAAGAAAAACTGAATTTGCCGAAAAAGAACATTTTGATAAAATGAATTCAAAATACTTTTTTTACTGATTGTATATATTAAAGGATGGCTGCCCAAGGTATTTAAACCTAAATTCCATCATTAAATATTTCAGTTTTATGTGACTATTTATTTTGCCTCAATTTAACTTATAACAGAATTTTGCGGTAAACTTGTAGAATTTTAGAGACAGTAAGTTTAAGTGCGCTTAAACTTGTCGAACATGGGCAAGATGACAGTTATCAAACCCCCGAAATATCAACAAAAATGATGCTAGGTAAAATATTTTTCTTTTGTATTTAAACGCAAGCTAATGATATCCTCATTGAGAAATATAACAAATCTTTCTTTAAGCCGTTTTTCCAGCTCCAAAATTGGCCGGAAAGGAAAAAAACAGTCAAGCAAGTAAATTCTGTGACTTTTAGTGCTAAAAACCCATCTAGTTGTTACAAAATTGACTTTTTTGTTTTTTATGTTTTTTGCTTAGTCTTCTCCCCAATAACAGTGTTAAGTATGAAGATAATTATTTCTCAAACAACAAGTTATATTGAGCAATCTTACACCTCAATTCCACTTGATAAATTCAATTTGCCGCATACGCTACGAGTTAAAAGAAAATTAAAAAAATCGCTAATAAATTAGCCCAAAATATCCAAAAAAGCAGCGTTTAAACTCCCATAATTTAGATAAAATTTGTCACAGGTGAGATTTTTATTTTGGGCGTAATTATCAGGACATCAAATATCTCACCCGAGCAAAATTGTTTTGTAACTTTTTTTCAAAATTAGAACGGAACAAAATTTCTGTTTTAGACTTCTTTTTTTCATGAAAATTAGTTTTTTTTGTATGATTTCTTAAATACTTATTTAAACACTACTTTTCATGCTCCCCAATGCTCGTATACAGCAATTATAAATTTTTGCTCTCAATACGTTTGAAATTTAATGGATTGTAACTGAGAAAAAGAACGATTATTAATATCATGAACCTAAAACTGACTATAAAAAATTTAGAAAAAACTTTCAATACTTATAGTTTTTAGATTGACGTTTTAGTTTGATCAAACAACCTATTTGTCAGTTAATTGAAAAAAATTGTACCAGAATGTCAAAAAATTCTAAGAGAGCAATTATACGAAAAGTGGTAAGCCAAAACGTAAAAATGTAAGCATTGTAAATAGTGAAATCGTAACAAGCACAGAAGAAAATTCGTAGCCAGCACAGTCGGATTCACTTGGTGTAAATATCGATCACGTTCATAGAGACGCGTGGTCCGAAGGAGGCCAAATTTATAACTATGACTACTCGGAACATCATCAGTTCAACAGGTCAACTTATGCTGCAAAACTACGCCCGTCTCCTTGGAAGCAATGGCTGTGGGACAAAGCTACGATAAAGCACCAAAATGTCCGGCATCAGTGGAGGTGTAGAGGCTCTCATAAATGAGTACCACACCCATTAGCGCTGTACGTTAACTTGATTCATTAACGGAAGGCTCAGATTGACAAAAAATAACATTCAAACACTTTTATAACATAGGCGCTACGCGCAATACACCGAAGGCATAGAAACTGAAGCAAAAACCAAACAACTTGAACAACTAATAATTGAAGAATAACAGTTCTAGAACAAAAAATCGTACTAATACATGTATACACCAAAACTTTGCTATATCGAGAAAGAGCCTGAAATAACAGTTCTAGAACTAAAAATTGTACTAACACACAGACCCATAATATAAATAAATGAAAAAAAATGAATTAAATAAATACACATACATAAATAATAAAAGCAAAACTAAATGAAAGAAAGAATAATAAAATAAATATAGAAATAAATATCAACAAATAAACAAAACGCACCTGATAAATAAATAAGCAATAAAAAAATAAATCAATACATAAATAAATAAATAAATTTTTAAATGAATACATAAATAAATAAATAAATATATAAATAAATAAAAGCAAAAGTGAAATGTACAAATAATTAAATAGACATGAAAAAATATATATGAACAAATAACCAAACAAACAGACCCATAATATGAATAAATGAAAATAAATAAATGAAATAAATACACATACATAAATAATAAAAGCAAAACTAAATGAAAGAAAGAATAATTAAATAAATATAGAAATAAATATCAACAAATAAACAAAACACACCTGATAAATAAATAAGCAATAAAAAAATAAATCAATACATAAATAAATAAATAAATACATAAATAAATACATAAATAAATAAATAAATAAATAAATAAATAAAAGCAAAACTGAAATGTACAAATAATTAAATAGACATGAAAAAATATATATGAACAAATAACCAAACAAACAGACCCATAATATAAATAAATGAAAATAAATAAATTAAATAAATACACACGCAGAAATAATAAAAGCAAAACTAAATGAAAGAAAGAATAATTAAATAAATAAACAAAACACGTGATAAAAATAAACAAAAATAAATATGTACATACATAAATTATAAATAAATATAAGCAAACTAAACATAATTAAATAAATAGAAGAACAGATAATTAAATAAATAAAGATGAACAAATAAAGAAACAAACATACGCAATCACGTGACATAGCGCGATATAGTCCAGCCCACATGATAATTGATAACTGTGGACGTTATTTGTCGACACTTGACAACAGACAACATTAAAAAAAAAACCCCGTTACACGATACCATAACACCTTGACTAAAGTCTTCGGTGTAACAATTAAGAAAATGCTTCTGATACAGTCTCATTGACAGAAAAATTGTATGAAAAGAGCAAAATGAGCAATTTTTCTTTGCTATTAAGTTTTTTAATTAGCATTTTTTTCATCATCTGGATTTACAAAAAAGCTTTTAGCTATACTTTGTTTCAAAAATTTTATTAAATTAGCAAAAGCATTTTTTTGTACTATGAAGTAGTAAGATAAGCATTTTTCCACATACCAAGATATGGTAGGACAAGCATCTTCTCCATAAAAGAAAAACCACAAATTTTTGGTTCAAAATTTTGTGTTTCATACGAAACACACTAGCCGAAGATTTTCTGTCATAGAAACACAGAGAGCAACTGGCAGTTACCACGCAGATAAATTGCATTTGGTGATATTAGCCATGTAAGTTGATATTAACAATTTTACAGAGAATGCTATACCAAACCGTAATTTTGTACAAGGCTAGAAAGTTTTACTTAAAAAAATTCAGTGGTTGAGAGAAGAAGCGTGTTTTCTTTTCAAGTTTATGTTTATCGTAGCATTTGAAAACCAAAAAAATCTTATTTTTTTTTTGAAAAAAACATTTTCTTGTAATTTTGGAAGAAAAACTCAATCTGACTACCTTATAAACACAAAAAAAATCAAAATTTGCTTTCGAAGTGTTCTTTGTTGAATGAAAAATAGGCATAATATATAATTTTTATATATGAAAACGTATGTTAAGCACTTGTTTATTGACAAAAAATTTTCCTGAGACCAAAGTTGTTCCCTTATAATCAAAACTGCCACCAACTTGCCACCAGAATCAAATCAACTTAGGACAATTTTCAAAATGAAAAAATTTCAATGGAAAAAGCTTGTCATACAATTTTCTTCTATGCAAGTTGTATGATTAGCGTTTTTTCCAAAGACTTCATATATGAAACTGTATTATAGGCATTTTTCTTGCATGAACGACAACCCGGGGAAATTAATACAAAAGATTTTATGCTCCTTTTCCAATAAAATTTCAGAGCGAAGTATAATTCTTTCATCTTGGGAGATAAAAAAATATAGAAAAATCAGAATGATAAAAATGAAAATTCAGAGGTGCAGAGGTGATACAACAAAGATTTAAGAAAAACATAAAAAGCCGAAAACTAAAAAAAAACTAGGTCATATAAACTTTCATAAGTCTCGAAAGAAGTTCACTCCACGCAAACATGTCAGACACTTGACACTTGATTTTGAAAACAGCAACAATGGAACAAATTTTACGAAAAGAAACAAAGCCGACACTCTTTGAGCAGACACAAATTGAGCCGAAAAAAATATGAATTTTAAAAAAAAAAGTTAAGAGTCCCACCATCAACATCAATGGACAACACTTGCACTTGCAACTACAATTAAAGTTGTTTATATCACAAGAAAAAAATTGTTGTGGCAACTAAGACAACAATTTCTGAGCTGAAACCACTTGAATCGACTGGGTATTTTTGGCGTAATTTTTGATTAACTGAGAAAAGCCAAAATGACCCATTTTTGTGGTAAAATTTTGGTCACGAATTTCGCAAAACAATTTACACCATATTAATTCTGCTAAAATTTTAAGCAAGTTTTGTCTTCATAAATTTTCACCTAAACTCAAACCAATTTGAGAAAAACGCGTTTTAAACTTCAAGTTTAACGCGTTTTGTCCGGTTAATTTAAATCAGCACTGTATATGTTCCAGTTTGAAAACGCTAGCTAATCGCAAACGTAAAAAATAGAAATTATTTGACAAGCAAAACTTTACCAACCTCATTTTTATTCATTTTTTATATCAGTGTTAAATTTTCTAAAGTCAGATACAAAAAAGACCGTGGTTATTATTAACCCTTAAACCTTTTGAGTCACAATACCCGAAGCACCTTATAGCAAGCATGTTACACGCTCGAAGAATGGCATTTTGAAAAGCGTGTCTTCGAAAAACAGTTCCATAAAAAACAGTCCAAAAAGTATGAAATTGAATAAAAACTTAGTACAATACAAAACATTAAGAAAAGCAGTCACCAGTAATGATTGTTTTTTTGATGCCGGTACGCCAAGAATTGGCCTTTGTCGAAGCAACATAAAGAAAAAAAAGTGAACGCCGCAGTCTCACCAATGTGTAGGGAGCTTTCCAACTGATAACTACACCAATGAGAGCTTTCCAACTGATGCGAAAATTAGAGTCGGTTATTGACACGCCTCCACCAGCGACCTTAAACCACACTGTTTGCCATTGAACTATTTTTTTTCCTGTATTTCACCGACTTTTTGGGCTGTTTGTTATTGAACTATTTTTTTCCCTCTATTTCACCGACTTTTTGGGCTGTTTGGTATTGAAGTGTTTTGTTTAGGAGCTTTTGTATGTGCATTTTCTTTAGAAACTTTCCTCTAGGCCAACTAAGTTATGGAATTATTCAATTTCTGATTATGGTAATTTTTGTATATAAAGACTGCTTTTTTATTTCGTGTTACAAAAAATTTTTGGTTTCAAACCTTTTGAATTTTTACTGGTGGAGAAAAAATTATGTCGCCATTAAAAACTGCAATCCGTATGTATATTCGTCATATGTTAAAAATTCAGCCTTAAATCTCAGGTACCTACAAATAAAACTAGAAAAATTTTAAGCTAAATTCGCTCATTTTATCGGTTAAAACTGGGACAACTTTCTTGCCCCGTGACTGTACATTTTTCTGATTAGTTTTCCGTTAAAAACGAACATTCATGATGTAATTTATTTTTTATGTACGTTAGTTTTATTGCTGATCGGTCTGACGTTTATTTCACACGGAGTTCGTTGGGAGCATACATCTAAACGAGCACCTGAATTTACAACTATAAAAGTTTTTCGAAAATAGTTTATAGTTTCTGCAGAATGTAAGCACAAGCTGTCTTTTCCCCATAATACTCTCCTTCCGATGATATTTCCAAAGCTTTCAGTTCAACTGTCTTCTGCTCGACTAGATTGTTCACTGCATGTTTGTAGTCCCCCTCCCAGTAGTCGTAATTGTGAGTGATGGCTATGATGCCTCCGGGTTTGGCCATTCGTATCACTTCTCCAAGACAGTTGCTACTGATAAGAACAAAATGAACGAATTCCTTCATGAATTCTAAAAGTTTTTAGCCATGTCCAAAACCCTAACTTTATTGAGCCTAGCCTAAATAAGAAAAACAAACGGTTCAGATCAAAAACTTTAAAATTTGCTTATAAAAATATAGTGAATTACCTGAAAACAACGTAAGCAACGCAAAAAGATGCACTTTATGATAAAGAATATCGATGTTCTTTGTTTAATAAAGCAAAATACAAGGAGCACAAAAACGATTGGTTCTCCGTAAACAGCTGAAAAACTCGTTGGTTGCTCCTTTCACTGGTATATAACCGGTTTTAATTAGTGATTTGATTTTAAAATAAGGAGCAAAAAATTAGTTTTTATATTACGTGGTCGAGCGATTGTTGAAGACGCCAACAGAAAACACGAGGTCATATGTATCGGACGGTACACTCGTCTCCTGAAACAAATTTCATCTTTATTTAATAGTCATTCAGGGGATTTTTTTATTATCAAAGAAGGCTACTTTGTTTTCAGCAGAACATGTTTATTTCATTTAACCTCTTGGCTAATAAAACATGTCTAGAAAGGATTAAATTTAGAAACAATCGACTATAAATATTAAACTGTACGTTGCACCAACTATCAAATTAATTTTTAGAAAACTTAATAAGCAAAATTAATTGGTAGTTTCCGAATCCTCCAAGCGATCTGTGAATTGGAACTGATTAGTGTTTCTGGCAAAGATGTCTTTATTACGTTTTAAAATAAGAACAGTACGAGCAGTAGAGATGTGACCAGTACACCACTAATACGGAGCAAAACGTCGCGATCACAAGCAAAATTCGTAAAATGGAGCTTTCCAATGCAAGAAAATACTATAGTTAGAAAGTAAACTTTAAAAACCTAGACAATTCGCAATTTGAGGCAATCGATTTACGGCCATTCATATATAGATATTGTAGCTCTCAGTTTAACCGCATATTGACGTTTTTGGTGTTTTTTAAGGGATTTAGCTGTATTTGAGAAGCCCATTTATTCAAAGTTTCAAGAGTTAAAAGCTCAGTTAAAAAAAGCTACTGCAGACATTTCTCGGTAGCCACTTTTGTAATCTAGCTATACATTCCAATATCGAGGGGAAATTTTTCTTTGTTTCTCTTTGTGAACACCGAGTTGCATGCTTTGTAAAATCTTTTCTGTGACTTTTAATTCAGTTAATTGTGTTAACAAAAATCTTTCAAAAAATTCACTTGCGACAACACGACCAAAAAGCAGCTTCACCAAGTTGAATAAAAAAGTAGAAATAAGCCTCGAATTAGCAAAAACTCAGCAACGTGTCGGATTCGAACCTGTGACCAAGCAAATTGGAGTCTGCTGCACTCACCACTCAGCCACCGAGGCTTCAAATGCCCAAAAACTAGCCACCAATAAGGTAGCTACATATGCTAATAAATTGCCAATTCGATGCAGCAAAAGTAGCACCAAATACAAAAAGCCACAATTTTGCATGTAATAAATTGGAAACCATAAATCCAAATTATGTTCAAATTATGCATTTCAATAAAATTGCGAGATACTTTGAGTTAGAAAATTTCTGAAACCGAGCTTTTTATCATTGTACTGCTGTTTGAAACAAATAAAACTTTTCGGTTCATTTGATGAATTAAAAATGCAGCACCTGTGTTAAGACATTTGAAATTCAAATTAGCAAAGAACATAACTTACGAAGAGGAAACAAGACCGACAATCTTTGAGCAGACACCAGTTGAGCCGAAAAAAAAATATTTTATGTAAAAAAAAACGTCAAAAAGTTTCAAGTCCACCTCAAACTACCCTGTAGTAATTAGTACCCGGTAGTTAAATTTGAATTTTCATGAAATTCAGCATGTCAGGTTCAGAGCATGTTAAACTAGTTGTTAACCCGAAAAAAGTCTTCACTCCGCTTTGATAACGCTTGCTAATCGCAAACGTAAACACTTAATGCTCCATGATGCTACATTCAAAGGACTTGCAGCTTTATTGGCCGATAACGTTCAGGTTTATTAGGCCCAGTATCTTTATTTGTAGATAACGTATCTAACTGGAAAACGTTCAGCTGTTTTTATTTCAGAACATATATCTCACAAAGCATAATCAATTCCACATTCTTTTCGTTTTTTGAAAGAGCTGCCGTCCATTCAAGACCAATCGAAATTGCATATAGTACGTTATTAGTTGCAAACGTGGCAAATGATATTGAGAACAAACCAATGCACATAATTGATGTAAAAAGACTCATCGCGCCATGAAAACAATCCACCCTTCAGACTAACCAAGTGAACGATCCCCACCCCAAAACTAAATCACAAATTTACAGAGTCAGCCAGCAAGCTAAACGCTGGACTCTGATTGGTTGAAAAAGATTATTTGTAACAAGGTGAACGACCTCCACCCTTTATTGATATATTAGGGGGACATACACGAGGGGGTTGTTCACTTGGTCTAAAAACTAGGATATCAATCTTACTTTATCTGGCCAGATGAGGTCAGAGAACCAATTGGAGTATATGTTCTTCTCTTTGGCCACCTGGTACATGTTCTCAGAGGGTTCCAGGGCATCCATCTGTCCAGTGTATCCTGCCCTCCTCAAAGCTTCCCCACTCATGCCAGTGCCAGCTCCAATGTCAATGAACTTGCCATCCTTAGGAACTAGTGTACCTGCAAATAGGAAAATGAACAGTTAAAAAACCAAACGCTTCATGAGAATGTGTTTTACAAGGCGTATATTTTTGGCTTAGTTTTACTGCATATGTCTCACTCCAGCGCCAGCTCCTCTTATGCCAATGTAGTTGTCGCGAATGATTTTCAATTTTTTAACATTTTTTGGCCGAAAAAACAATCTGTCATTAACTGGATAAGATTCAAATTTTAATACGATTTCATGCTATTTGAGCTTATCGGAAATTTAATTGAATAGTTAATGATCAAAAGTCAAATTGAAACTCAAATTGAAAAAAAAATTATTGATAGCTTAGCAAACATAAGTAACATCATGAAAAAATTAAATGTAATAAAATGAATTTTTTTTAAAATTTGAGATTTTTGTGAAAATCATCCCCCAGACGCCAAAATAAGTAAAAAGTGATAAATATCGCTCCTAGTAACAAATCAATTATGGCAAATAAGCTTCCTTCAACCAATTTGAAAAGATTTATATGACGGATTAAATCTCCGCTTACGCGTTTATAGCGAGAAATATATCGCGCGTTAATTGTCTCAAATCGGCCAAAATGACAATTTTTATACCCCCATAACTTTACGAAAAATGATCACAGGTGAAATATCTTTTCAAATTTAAGCTCATGACAACAATACCGTTCGAATGATATAACAAATCTCGTCAAAAAATCGATATTTGTCTGAAGAAAAAAACCCACCCCGAGCACAAATATTCAGTTACTTTCGTTACGAAAGTCGGAACAATAAAAGCATCTTATTCGGACCTCTTTCTCTCAAAAGCTTTTGATATGCCAAATATACATCTTACTTCGTGCATTCTAGTAGATTACGCTGATGATCTAACCAGCACTGTAAAAATGCTTTTAAATCCTTTCTTTTGTATTAGGCTAATTGTTCCGTGTGAATTCCTTGGACAGAAAACTAAATAGCTTTTTTGTTACTCAGCAAAATGTCAACAAGCTTTTTACAGGGCACAATTAACAGCGCACTGTAAAAAAGTGCAAGAAATAAGAATTATTAGGCGGTCAATTAGAACAAATGGTTCCATTTTAGATCACTATTCGCAGGTACTTTTAATACTTGGCATACTTTATAAAAAAAATTATAAAAACGGTGGCGAAGGTAAAGTAGATATTCATAAAACCAATTTACTGCCTGATAACGTTTGTATTTAAAAAGAGAAAAAAAGCATTGGTGCATAGGTTAAAGGACTCTTTTATACTCAAATACCCTGAAATTATTGGATAAAAATTTGAGGTGTGATTTCATGATTACTACGTTCTGCTGCCAGATGGGGCTTCTCGCCCTTAGCGTATCTCCGCTTAACGAAAAAAAGCTTCAGACGACATTCTTTTCAGAAAGTAAGAGTTGAAATTGGTTCTCATATTATTGGAAACATCAATTTCTAGTACAAAAATCATTTCTTCACGACTCATCTTCTTTCATACTATTAGAAATGTAGTCTGATTTTCAAGCATACTGATATGCCTGTCGTTTCAATTTCCTCCATTTTTTTGAGTCCTATGTTCCATTAACCGGAAAATTATTTGACAGACCAAAGGTGTAGAAAAATTGGGAATCGAATGTGTAAGTATTCACGCAAATCCAAGTTCACAAATAAACGTCGTAATTGGTCAATCGATATATTGTATACAAGGCTTTTCCATGTTCGAGCTGCGAAGAAAATTTCCGGAAAAAACTCCCGGTGTCGAGAAAAACAGGTCTGACAAATTTTCATTTTCGTGGGAAAAATTTAGCGTTTAAGTAAATGATATTTATTTCACAGTTCCTATTTTCAGGTCCCATATTTCTCCTTCAAGACAAGTTTTTATACAAGATTTTTTTTTTTCAAAAATGATAACCATATTACGATCCTTATGCTCTACTTGAACAGCAACCGGCTAGTTTTTTACATTTGCTTAGTCTCCGGAGTTAACACAGAGCCTAGAATTCACCTTCCAAACACGAATAAAAACGTCAAGATACGGCAATGATCTTTAAAAACTCAACAAGATAACAAACTAAGCCAAAAAAGCTACAAAAGGATCGTGCAGTGCAACAGCCGGAAATCAAACCATCTATGCTGCGTCATGAACGAACAATTAAACAGTTCACTAGATCTCTGAAATCTTATTAACATACGAGACGCAGAACGTCGTGAGCAAATCAAAAATGGTAAAAGGGAGCTTTACAACGTAAGAAAACACTATAGCTAGTAACTAATTTTTAAAAAGATGCGGAATTTCGCTTCACTTGCGATACAAAGTGAATGGCTATGATTACCAGAAAATGAAAAGATAAATCAAACACTGAAAAAAACGTAAGCAAAAAAATTGCAAAAGGACAAAAAATTCCTGGAACACGTTTTACCTGCTCCGTTAGGAATTTTACGAAGAGCTTGCAAAATGCTTATAAAAACCGAACCTTTCAGCGGGACCTAAGCCGGCACATTAGCAGATATGAAAGTCTAAATTATTCGAAAATTTCACTTCCCACAAAAAGAGGTCCCGGTTGGAATCAAACTTCAGCGATGTATCGTCTCACGCATGGGTCTTACCACTGCACCAAATGCACAGAAGACTCGTTGAATTTATAAAGAAAAGAACTACCAAAAATGTTCAGAAACATCATGAAAAAAAATAGGAAAAAAATAGTCAAAACTTCTTGCAACTCAACTACTTTCCCAAAACACTGAACTAAATTTTAATTCGAGTAAAAAGTGCTAAAATTTTAGGCAAATTAAAATTAGGCTACGCTAACTCAAAAAGCAGAAAAACAGAAGTCCAGCAAAGATTTTTGACACGCGGACAATTTTCAGCTTCCTGGCCGGATTCAAACCATTGACCTTTGTATTTTTAGGCAGGTGCGTTAGCTCTTCGTCACACGCTCAATTTAACGTTTGACTTTTGATTTCATACGAACCGTAAACACGAATAACAAAAACGGCAAAAATGATCAGCAAAAACTCAACAAGATAACAAACTAAGCCAAAAAGAAAAGAGACGTGCAAAAGGGCTTGCAACAGCGTGTCATGAACGAACACTTTTTAAGCAGTCCACTAGATTGCTGAAGTAAGTTTTAACCCAGGAAAGAAGCAGCTTGTCCTGTGGCAAGCATAATCGTAAAAGGGATTGTTGATTAAAAAATAGGATTGTTGATTAAAAAACTTTGAAAAACATAAACAATTTGCAATATACGGGAATCGAAACCCGACCTCCACAGTCGAAGTCATTTGTCTTCACAACTGCGCCGTAGTACTCTCAGTCCTTAAAATCAATCCAACATGCTATCAATTTTCCAAAAAGATTAGAGTTGCAGACAGATGCTGAAATTGAGGACTAACTTGTTGAGCATTAATTTGAGCACTCTTTTGCTCAGTAAGTCTTTCACACATATTAGAAAAAAAAATTCTAGGCAGGCATGAACGCGCTTCAATTAAGTTGATACAATTTATGCTAATCAATCACCTTAAATTACCTAAAAAAATTAAGCTGTACATTGTTACTGAAATATATAGTTACAATTCATAGAAACAAGCGTTGATTGCGCAAAAATGAAGAGAATCTTTTCGATAAGCTTTCGGGCTCATATTAGAACAAAATATGAGCTCCGATTGAAAAATGAGTTTCAAAACCAAAGTAGATGTCAGTCATCAGCATAAACAGGAGCGATAACAAAGTTCAAGATTCGGTGAAACAAATAAAACTCTGCCATTTTGTTACAAAACCTCGATATCTACCCGTTTAAAATTGGTCGAACTAAATGGATTCAGATTTTGGAAGAGTAAATTTCGATCAACAAACCTGATTTTTGTTCAAAATTCTTCAAGGTTTTCATGCAGTGATCAGGAGCGGAATAGTTGAGACTCTTCAGAGTTTGTTCATACTCGTTTGCTGTATTCTCGTAATAAGTCAGCTCATCAGCAGGGGACTTAATTGTCGTGTAGAGATTTTGAATCCATTTACTATCCTTGCCTGAAGCTTGTTGAGAATCAGTCATTATAAAATCTTTAACACCGAATAATAATCAGGCGGAAGAAGTTTAAATCAATTATGTTGAGTGAATTATGAATAACATTCTTCGCCCATAAAATGTCGTCATCTTGATAAGATAAGATAAGGAAGCGTGCAAGTTTGAAACTAAATCAATTAGAAGGTCATAGTACATGGCCTGATTCGCTTGCTCGCTCTAGAATTTCCAAAGCTATACTGGAAAATTTGCATTGAAAACCAGAAGAGTTTCCATTTTGAGAATGGATCATGCAACCAAATATGACTGAAAACAGCACTATGTTTAGGATGGTTCTACGAAAATTCTTATTCGAAGCTTAGTATAGATATACGAATGAGGAAAACAAACAAATTTACACTTGAAGCAGGACTAGCCGATAGCTAGTAGCTTTGCATATATCACAGAAATTATATTTTTGCAGAGAATTATCCCAATACCTTTTTGGGTTCCGGAAATTGCTTGAAAAGTATAAAGGAGATCTTGAACAATAAATTGCTTTAACCTAGGATCGACCGAAAGCAATTTGAAGCAGCTTCTAAGTCCCCACGTGACTCACTTTCTAAACACTCATTAGGCAAAACACAAAATTTAGAAAAAAAACATCGTCGACGAAACAAAGTCGAAATGGATAAATGTAAAAAAGCCCTAGTTTTTTTTTACATTAATCCATTTCGACTTTGTTTCGTCGACGATGTTTTTTTCAAAATTTTGTGTTTTGTCGAATGAGTGTTTAAAAAGTGAGTCACGTTCAAAATGAGTGGGTACCAAATAAGTGAGTACCAAATAATTCTTATGTCTCGATAAAAGTTCATTCTAGGCAAACATGCCTAGCAAAGCATTTGAATATCTAAATAGCCAGAACAAAATTAACGAAGCAGAAACAAAGACAACAATCCTTGAGCAGATACCAGTTGAGCCAAAAAATGATTTCGAAAAAAAATTAAGTCCGCCCTCAAACGACAACGAACAACACTTGCAACTATAACAAAAATTTCCTACCTCACAAAATAATCCGCGATGTGGCAACTTAGCCGACCAAACTTGAGCAGACAAACGAAAGCCAGAACAAAAATTCAATTTCATAAATAATGAAAAGAAGAACAAATACCATCCGGGACTCGAGCTCTCTGCCTTAGAGTGCACAGGTAATCACGCTATAACTAGGCCAAGTAAGTATGAACCTGGAAATTGTCAAGGTTTCATAATAAATAAATAAGAAAAGCAAGTATGATTTGTAGGAAAAGTTGTAGAAAGGAAAAAAGTCTGAATCCCGATTAAAAGACACTTGCATGCATTTGTAAAAAGTTAAATACATTTTTAATATAAGCTACATGGCTCTACTCTAGCTATTTATATTTGACCTCATTCTTTCTGTTAAAACAATTTTAGGAGGAGTAAGAGATTTGTTTTTCACCCGTATGAGACAACCGAGTATAATTTTTAAATCAAAATTGTCCAATCGCTTTTGACTGTTCATGAAGGCAACAAAATTGGGAGACCATCAAATGAGCTTAGGTTTTTTTGTTCCAACCATTGAAAATGGCTAGGATTTTTGTATTCGAATGTGTTGTAGTTTTTTTTCTTTTTTTTAAATGTCCAACAAATTTTCCTGCTGTCATGAAAAACCTGTTTAAAATTTTCGATTTTTAAGTTAAATGTCGAGCTAAAATACGATCGAGTAGCGTTTGTTTTATGAAAATTATTTTTTTTTAAATTTTAGGCTCGCAAAATTTGATTTTATTATCATGAAAACTAACTGGTTTTTGATGTTTCTTTCAGCGCTGCTTTGACAAAAAAGCATTCAGAAAAAACTTTGTATAAAATCAGAAATTAAAAAAAACTTAAAAATGTTTTTTTTTTCATTTTTTGTGTGGTTTTCATTTTTGAAAACAAACTTTGTCGAGCATGCCTAATTCACTTATTCTATGCGCGACGGTAAAGTTCACGATTCATAACACGCACTATAAACAAAAATAAATAAAAAAAAATAAAAAATACTTTTTTTCTATTTTTTCATAAATATGGTCGGAACATTCTGTGCTACTTGCACAGCCACCGGCTATCCTAGTTTGTTTTTGTTTTTCACGCAAAATAAGGTACCAAAAACCATCATTGGAATGAAACGAAAGATTATATCATATCGAAGCCCTATCAGTCGTGATTCGAACGACATAAAATTTCCAAAAAATTGTTCCAGAATCGAGAAAAACTAGTTTAAAATTTTTGATTTTCAGTCAAATTCGAGTGAATAAAGCCAGCGAGCAGGCTTACACTAGCTTATTTACGCTTTATTTCAGACGTGAAGACATATTTTAGTTGAGTAAAGTTAGTCTTTGGCGTTAATAGCTCCATTTCGGGAATCAAAATTTTGGGAATCAAAAATGTTCAAAAAACGTCAGCACAAAAAGTTTAATCTTTTTCGCTCGTTTTTTCGTTTATCTAGTCATTTTACTACAAACCACACAAAAAAATTGACACTTATTTGAACAAAAACAACTGTGCTTTTTTTAAGAATATGGTTGGAACATTCCGTGCTACTTGCACAGTAACCGGCTATCCTTGTTCACATTATGACCTTATAAACTCAAGGAAAGTTAGTGTTGACTCATTGAGTTAAATGATCTCACAAACAAGGAAGTTAGAGACATATTTTTAAAAATTAAATCAACGTAAATCTCTTCTTATTTGATCGAAACTTAATATCAAAATTTCTCTAATATCAAAACTTGAGAGAAAGAACATTATCTGAACTTAATAATCTAAACAAAAAATTACATCTGAACTTCTTTTTTCTGAGAATTTGCACAGAATCTTAAAGGTTTATCCTCTTCACACGAGTATGTGTGTCCTCGGCATTCAAACCAAGTATAACACAAACGCAAAGCTGCATCATTTAATTACAAGCTAAAGATATCGCGAAAACAAGCTTTAAATACCTTGATTAGTTGTTTTTCTCTCAAATCACAAAACTTTCGTTTCGTGGCATTGTGGCGCTCCGGCAGTGATGGTGCCCAGCAATCAAATGATTGCTGGTTCAAATTGCACGCGCGACGCAATTTGCAAGGTGAGCCCTTGGAAGTGAGTGAGCTTTTAGAAGTGAGTCTCTCGGAAGGAGGTCAAATGGAGGCTGGTTATATGCGCTCTTGTCAACTTAAATAATTATCCTGGGGGTTAGTCCTCCGGACGGACTGGTTGACTAAAAATATCAATGGTCACAACCATTAATAAATGGTCAACAATTTACTGGTCATAAACGGTGCTTTAAAGCATCTTTATTCAATTTGAACCCAAAACTGCAAAAAAAATCAGCTCAAACATAAAAATGAAGTTTAATTGAGAAAATTTAATTTTCTAACCTCATATACAAAACTTTACAATTAGATATTTAAAGTCTCGCCAAATTTTTCATTTTCAATTTCAATTCATCAACTAAAAAAACCTCTGATATCCAGTGATTGTTTATATTTTAGAAACAGCAATATTTATTTTTCAATTTTTCCTCTTGTTTTAAACATATAGCAAAATGAGTAAAATGCTCAATAACTTTTTAACCCACAAATCAACCCATGGATAAAGGAGGTCAAATAATTTCAGTTGACTGATTGTTAATTTTTATATATTTATATGCAATATATATATGCACAACCGTTGACAACGCAACACAGCTAAAAATATGCTATATCATTTTGCAGCGCTTGAATCATGTCATATGTTTTACCCCAAAAGTTTTTGCTGTTTTCATTAATAACCTTCAACATGTGATCTCTTGCCTCTCTCTCCGACAAATTAAGCTTGAGACGGTCTTTTAATTTTGGAATAGTTTGACCTCTAAAGCAAGGCAGTCCTGTTTCCAGCATCAAAGTGACAATGGTAATAATCTCCTCGTGGTAGGGTCTGAGAGCGAGGAAACCCTTTACTGTTAGTTCTCGGAACAATCTGTAAAATGGTGGTTCAGTGATCACTGTTTTCGGAGTGTATCCCGCACACATTAAGTCCACGAATTCGGCAGTGAGTTTGAAGTCGGGTTCCCAATTGAGGTTGTTTCCTGGTGAGGACTCGAACAGAAACCCGAAATCGATGTGAATCACGTGACCGAACTTGTCAATCATGATATTTCCGTTGTGTCTGTCCTTGATTTGCATGATGTATCCCACTACACTATAGGCAGCCATGCTGATCACAAAATTACGTCTCGCTTCCTGAAACCACAAGCAAAAATATGACTTCGCATACACAAGCAAAAATATGATCGATAATGCTACTGGGAAAAACTGAATGAGTAAAAATTTGAGTCCACTTTCCCACCCCCCCTTGTAAAATAACAAAACAAAGCTGTTCAAAAATTGTTCACACCGCATTTTGCATGTTATAAATTATGTGAAAATTTGTTCACCTGTTCACGCTGACACGTTATAATGCAGTTTTTAAGGAGGCCGGGGGCTAATAAAAAAAATGCAGTTTTTAACATGAAAACTAATTTTAAATAGACATTCCTAAAATGAACTTCAGAAAAACAGTCAATTTGAAGAAAAAAAAAGAAATTTACCATTTAACATGCCTCAATTTATAGAGCGGACGCATTTTAGCTAATATACGAAAAAGTTCATTAAAAGCATCCAACCCTGCCCAGGTTCAAACCCTCTTATTTTGTTGCGGGTCTCCTTTGCTACCTCTACGCTACAGATCCATGATAACTTGAAGTTAAAGTACTATTTGTAATATAATAGTCTGTGTTAATATCCTTGGCATTGGCTGTAGGTAATTGCTGGTTTTTGATCTTATGCACATACTGCAATTGAAGAACACTTTCAAAATGAATACAATTATTTGCGACTTAGGTTGAAAAAAAAACAAAGAATTCATTCTATCACACGGCTTTGCTTGTGTATAAAATAATGCTTATATAAAAAACACGCGAGAGTGAACTTATTACTTTAAATTAATCTATTAATTAATTAAATTTGTTTTCAAAAAAAATATTTGCTAATAATTTCCAAAACTAATACAATAAAGAATCGCATCATGGAAGGCCTCTGAAAAAGCCAGTTGCAAATTGTTGCTCCAAAAATTCTATTAGATATTTCCAGTTGTTTTAATGTTTATGAAATTCTTCCAAATTTTGATTTAATGCAAACTCACTTGGTACTCTCGACTGGATTGTTCCCCAAACATGTTAATGAAGTAGAGATTCAGAGACTGTTCCGCCGTCTTTCCCAACTCATCTCTCGTCCTGCTATCCGGAACACACTCGATAACACCACAGCCAGGAGCAGTGGCCACCACCTTATAAGGGAAGAGGTAGAGGTCCAGACCAATAGACTGGAATATGTTCTGGAACAACTGGATCAGTTGCAGACACAGCATGTCTTGACGACAGTCATCGCCCACTTTGAAGATGCAGCCTTGCACGTAAGTCTTCGCCTCTTTCTTATGATCAGTCTGACAAACAAATGCAACACAGGTTAACTCATTCAGTCGATAACGGGGCGGACTCAAAATTTTATCAAAATAAATTGAATTATGATTCTATTATACTTTCATGAAATCTAACCCGTTCAATTGTTCAAATTGATAAGTAGCAAAAGTACCCTAATTCTGTTTAGACTCCAGAATATTCCACTTTTTATTCACCTGGCTAGTTGCAGTGGTCGTGACCGACACAGATTTAGCATCTCCTTTATCTTTATCAGATCCTTTGCGCTTCTTGTTCTTCTTCTGGACGAAGAACTTGGCTAAGAACGGTGCCTTGGCCGCACTCTGCATCGGAATACCAGAAGAGTAGTCGATACCAACCACCTCCGCATTTGGATCTAAAAACAGAAAACTGTAGCCAAAATAGTCACAAGATCAGGGCTCTTTTCTAGTCCTTTTTTTTCTGAACTCGATTTACGGAACTCGGGTCTTTTTACGTATTCCTTCCAAGTTCGCAAATCTCAAAATCTTAAATACAAAAAAGGCCCCAATCTGGCTGAAATTAAACACGTCCGTTATATATAGTTCGATTGAAGCCACAAATATTGCAAGGTAGCGCTTCAAAAAAATTTGGGCGGAAAAGTACAAAGACTCCGCAAATTAAATAATTTATTTTTTCCCATCTTTTGGAATACTGGTTTGCAATTTGAGTCCAAAATGTTGACACAGAGACATCTTTTTTGGAATCCCAATCACGATCAATAGGGCTTTAACATGATACTATATTTGACCCCGTGCAAATTTTCGTGGGTGTAGTCAAAATCGAGAAAAATGCACCTTACGCCATAGTTCCTTCCCAGCCTTTATGAGAGCGGGGGTCGGAGCTCAAGTTCATCGACAATCAAAAACAATCCTTTGTCGTTGTCTTGATGATGCTCGCAGGTCAAATATACTTTGAAAACGCAACGAACAATTAGTCCATCCGAAAACTAATTAACAACTCACGATGTCAATTAATAGTCCAACAAGTACATACCCGTAGGAAGATAACATCCTTTCCTCTCCCCTCCCACTTCAATATTCTTCAACAGTCTCTGACACTCCGCCTTTCTCTTCGGTCCCTTCTCAAACGGTCTTATCTTCCCACTAATCGAGGTCACCTCATGGAAAAATGCAAACTCCTTTCTGTACATTTGTTCCTGCTCAGGCGTGAAATTTTTTTTGATCTGTTCTACCAAATGTAGGCATAAGTCGCCAATTTTCTCATCTTTTAGGTTCTTGTCTTCGTCGCGATAGGCGTTCGTTTCCATGTTCCAAATCAACTGATGTGCCAGTATTTCGTACTTTTTGGCAGCCCATAGAATGAACTCTTTGACGTAGCCCAGTACATCATCGTATCGCAAACTCTGAACTATCTGTGGCACGAAGAAGATTAACACATCTTCCGGATATGACTAAAACATACAAGATTCGAGCTCATTGGACCTTTTAATTTCTTTAAGGATATTTTAGAAGTCGGAAACAGCTGGCAGAAGTGTGCTGAGTTATTTTCATGTATTATAATATCAAAATCCTTTACCAAAAAATGTCATTTTGCAAAATCTCAAAGCACAAAAAAGATCGGCGTGTGAAATATTTAAGACAGGGGCGAAGCAGAGCTTCGCGCCACTTGCGATACAATACAAACATAGCATGACAAACTTGCAGACCGAAATTGAGACGAAAGCCGCCAAGTGGAAAAAATGTTATGAAATGACCAGAAACGCTAGATCTACCAAAATTTTCGTCTTAAACGAAAGTCACTTTTTTGAAGAAAAAAATTACGAAAAAGAAAGTTTAAAAGTACATTTGCATAGAAACAAAGCTGTATTAAAACCAAAAAATGAGCCCAAAAAAAATTTCATAAAAAAAAACTAAATTAAAACCTTAAAAATAATTAACTACCCCCTCAAAAGACTCACAGGCAAAGGAAACTTGTTTCGCTCATCCAATGATACAATACCATGCCACTAGGAATATTAAGTATAAAACGAAAAAACTTTTAGGCCGAGTCAACAAAAAAAATGAGAAAAAAAACGAAATTAGACCGAACAGGACTTGAGAACATTAGAACCAACATTAAAAACAAATATTGATTAGAACGTGCGCAAAATATCTCGGTTGATTGACGAAAATGCAGATTTGAGAAAATGATTCAGTGACTTTGTTGGACAAGTTGTCTAAAAAAAGAACAGCTCTATATTCTGAATTGATAACTCTTGCTAATCGCGAGCACAATCATCGCAGACGTAATAATTCAGTGCACATTGAAGAACGGAGCAAAAAAAAAGATCACAAATTTTTCAAATTCCGCAAAAATCTTGTAACTCAATTAGCTCCACCAATTGGGCTTTAGAAATGGCATTCAGGAAATTCGAAAAAAGCTGAACTTTAAAAAAAGAGTCCGTGCTATGGAATCTATGCTGACAAAAACAAACAGACGGACGATAGTAAAAAAAAAAGAAACTCGTTTGAAAAAAAAACAGGCCCCTACCGGAATCAAACCAGAAGCCTTTGTTGTCTCAAATAGGCGCGTAATCTCAGCCCCCAGATGCGCTGTGTGGTTGATTGATTTTAAATTTGCTATGAAGCAAGATGAAACATCAGAGATCTTGTGAACAAAGTTGTTTACGGGAAAAACTCTAATACCACGTTGCAATACCCTTGCTTATCGCAAGGATAAAAAATTGAGATGCTACGAAGATAATATTGCAAAAGATGCAAAAATTCAAATAAAATGCGAATAAGTTTCTAGTTCAGCCTAGTGATTGGCATTTTTGCAAATTAGATTTTTGAGAATTACAAACAAAGCCTCTCACCTGCAGCAGTCTAATAGCATATTGGGCAGTGTACGAACTCCTAGTTGTGAACAACAACTTCAAAGCAGCACAAGGAGTGCCGTACTTCCAGGTCAGAACTGGCATCACCTCCGCACTATCCGCGTCCTCCATATCACAACACAAATAGTCCACCGCTTGTGGAATATGAGACACCATCTGCGGATAATTTCTAACCAGCTTCTTCAACTCTCTTATAATCGACTGGTGGTATTTGAACCTACTGGGTAAATGGACAGCCAAATCAGGACATATACACCACGCAACAAAGGTATACTCGGACCAAAACTTATCAGAGTTTATCTGCGCCATGGAACTGCTTACAAAGGTCATCAATTTGGGCCATTGTTTGAATTTAGGGTCATCAAAGGGCAATTTTATAGGGTTGAACCAAATCGTGAGTCTTTCGATCTCGGTCCAGACAAGCAAGTTTAATAAATTCAACTTGCTAGAGAGTAATTTCAATTCATCTTTCTTCCCCGCTCGCGCCTTTTTATCCATTTCCAGCAGTCTCCCGATTCTCATTCGTTCGCTGCGCAGCAAAACGAAAAAGTCAATCAAAGCCGAAATGTCTTCTCGCAAATTGTCGCGGCTTTGAACAGGCGGAAACGCACTTTGAGTGAAATACTCAAAAGCACAGTTGAGAATCCGTTTCTGGTACACATTACGCGAATGCAATTCCTTGTCCGCGTTGTCTTCTTTTGGAAATTTGAACTGCAGTAGATGCAAAGCTAGTAGTAGTATTCTAAATCGAACGCCAACCGCGCCTAAACTTCGATTCATTATCGGTTTGAAATCCAAGCGCAAGTTTGGGTCTTTAACCAGCGAGTCACAATGTAAAGTTTGTCCGACTAAATGATACAGCATGTCTACAACATCGTGATCGCTAAATTTGAAAGTAGCAAATTTCTGCTCCATAAACTGGATCAGAAGATTGTGTGGAACGACGAACTCCAGATTTGAAGGCATTTCAGATCCTTGGGTAAATATGGAAGAAGTTTGGGTATCCTTTTCATCAGAAAATATTCCAAGTTTTCGATCTTTGGAACTATGCCAAGCTTCGCAAATGTACATAAACAGCTGTAGGGTAAGGTCGTTTCGTGCTGAAAGAATCCACTCCCAGCAAGCTATCGAGTTGTTCACTCCCTGTTCCGTGAAATGATTCAGGAAACCACAGCAAACTGTCTTCAACATGAAGCTCGTTTCCGAATTCTCCTCACTCATGATAATCAGAGCGCTCAGTCTGAAAACTGCGTTCAAGAACACTTCGTCTGAATTGTCTTTCAACATCAGTTCTCTAGCATACTTTTGATGCAACTCTTTCGGAGATTTTCCCAACTCACGGAGAGATAAAATCATACCCCTTGCTTCACCAAGACACTTGCTTCTGCGTGTCATAAAAGACACAATATTGCCCTGTTCCTGTGTATTACCAAAAGAGAAGTCATTCTGAGGATTATTCACTAAGAAGTCCATGGCCAAACCCCAGCCAGGATGAGATGAAGTTGAACAAATTTGCTCGTCTTTTGTATCAATGTAATGCATTAGGTGCGACTTGGTAGTGTTTCCCGCGCTTTGAACAGCTGCCAGAATGAAACTCCTCGTGCGCTCGGTGAAGTCATTCAAGGTCGCTTGTCGTTCCTCGGTCGTCCTCGTGTGAACAAGTTCCAGGCCCGTCTCTGAAACTGGAGTTTTTAGCGCTATTCCCTCCTGCCTCTGCTGTATGTGCATGCTCTGCAGTTCCAGAATATCTAGGGACGTTTTAATGAAGTTATAATTCCACAGAATATTCGGAAACTCTGTCAGCAGCTGGCTTAAGTAGTGATCGGCTTGCTTTCGAATCGCATGAGCAGGATCGTTGAACTTGATCAACAGGTACTGGGAATGCTCTTTTAGCAAGTTTTCGTGAGCCATGTTTCTAGATTGACAGCGCATAGTATCCAGGTATATAGTGAAAACGTAGTCACAGATTCCTTTCGTGACAGTCCACATATTATTGATCTTTCCCTCTTTCATCAGTTGCAGTTCCTCAAAGTATTGGAAAATCACTCTGAATGAGGGAATCGAAGCATGTTTGTGCCGTAGACTCTCTAAAGTGATGGCAGCAATAGCAAAGTTTATTTGAGATGAAGTTTCGATTTTCAAGATCGAATGGTAGAACTCTTCCTTCGCTTTAGTGCGACTGATTAATTGTGTCTTCAAAGTTTGCATTTCATTCGCCGAGTAGTCCTAAAACATCGGTTCTAGGGTCGGCGACATAAATCCAAACTTTATCCAGTCTTTTTTATTACATTTTTATGGTGAAAGAACCCACATTAATAAAATAAAAGATTGTCATGACATTTCGCAGGGAAAAAATTCAACGTGATATTCTAAAATTCTTAAAAGTAACATCAAAAAGAGTCGAGATAATGTAAACGTTTTGCTCGGATTTATGAAATTATGGGCAACTATTAATTATGGGCAATTTTCTCTTTCCTATGCACACATTGATATCCACACACATCCTATGATATTTCTAGACGGACATTCAATGAAACCATCTACATTTCTGACGGTTTGTCAACGAAGAAAAGGACCAGCATAACGAAGAAAAGGACCAGTTTGGCTATTATTCTGGGAAGGGTAATGTTGCCTCACCCTCGGCAACAAGCACGGATCGTTTCAGCCATTTCACCACCGCGCCCGTAACTGAGAAGACAAGTTTCATCATGCTTGCTCGAATAAATAGCTGTAACTTACATCCATAAATTTGAAGTCGACATCAACTATTTGCTTCAAATTCTGTGACTCTTCGCTCGACACCAGCAGAGGCGCCTTCCTCGCGATACGAGTGATGGCCTCGAACCACTTCGGCGAAACATTTGCTGACTTGCTCTCGTCGTCCAGCTGCAGCCGAGAAACGAAGAACCAGAACTGCTGGAACGCCTTGTAAACCTGACAAAACAAAGTCCCCGATGATAACGGATCAGATACAGCTCATCAAAACTTATCACACATTGCTTTTCCAGACGAAAGTTTGAGTAACAAGTTGTCATCAAACGATTTAAATGTAACCACTTTCATTGGACGATATTTGTCTTTCTTTTGTCCATAAAAAAGACCAGACGATCATTAGATGTCATAAATGAAACAACATAGTTATTTTTCAAAAGATTGTTAATACACTTATTTTTTAAAACATTTTTTAACACAGAGGCGAAGCTGCGCTTCACAAACACTTGCGAGAACACGGCCAAAAAAGTAGAAATAAGCCTTGAATTAGCAAAAACTCGGCTACGAGGATTCAAATCTGCGACCTTCTGCAATCAAAAGATTTTGAGCCTCACGCACTATTCGCTCAGCCACGCAAGCTTACTAACCGAAAAACACTAGTCACAAATGAAGCAGCTACATATGCTAATAACTTGCCAATGCCATTCGGCGAAAGTGGCACCAAATACAAATAGACTCAATTTTGCATGTAATATTTTGGAATATAACAAACTGAAGGCATCCACATTAACTTTGCATGTTACAAATCGCAAAGCAGAAAACTATATTATGTATAAATTATGCATTTCAAACAATAGCGAGATATATTGAGTAAGAAAATTTCTGAAATCGAGTTTTCATTATTGTTGTTGTCTGAAACAAATCACTTTTTTCGGTTCATTTGATGAATTAAAAATGCAACAACTGTGTTAACTTATTACTATTCAAATTACAAAAAGCTGTAAAGGTGCGCGACCATTTTTGGGGTGCCGCACCATAAAGTTGCCGCAACAATATTTGCGACTTAGGCTTCGCAAGTGTAAATAGTTATAACACGTACATATTTTGAAATGTCGAATCTGTTATAAAAAAGAGATCACCTGAAAATGCAAAAAAAAGTGAAGTCAATGTGGTACAACCTGCTTCTGTGACTCAAACTCCTGAGGGATCCGGTCCAGAAGAGTAGCGATGGGCGCCAGTAGTTCCCCACTGTTGCACTTATTCTGCACTTTTGGACCTAAACAGTTACCACTCAAAAACACTCACAAAAATTGCCCCAATTTCGATAAAGCCTGAAACTTTCCCTTGGAGAAACGGAACAATTAATATCAATTTAGCTACAAGACCTAAGCTCAGGCAGGAGCGGATCTAGGATTTTTTCTAACGTCTGGGTGGAAAACTCACAAAAAAAATTTCGAACTATTTCTGCGCCGCTTTTTGAGCACTTTTTGGAAAGTTTTGATTAGTTCAAAGCTAGCACGCTCCACTTCAAAATTAGTTCATATTGGCGCCGAAGACACCTCTAGATAATTTTAAGGGTCGGTTGGTCGAAAATGGATCTAAAATAGATTGGGGCACTAAATTCGCCCTCGCCTGATTTCATTTATATGCAACGATATGCAAAACAAAGCAAGTATATGCATTTTCACTGAGTTGAAATTTGGCAAGTCATAACATTTAAATCGAGCATCAAAATTTGATACGTATTTGCCATAATAGATTTAAGCTACGCATTTACCAAACTAAAAACAACCATGACAGTAATTTTTACGCAGAGCGATTTAATCTGAATTTAAAGGAAATTGCGTGTGC
The DNA here is from genome assembly GCF_963678635.1 of Symsagittifera roscoffensis. Taxonomy (NCBI): domain Eukaryota; kingdom Metazoa; phylum Xenacoelomorpha; order Acoela; family Convolutidae; genus Symsagittifera; species Symsagittifera roscoffensis. The sequence continues at coordinate 42,819,168 of NC_087066.1, read as the reverse complement.
ACATTGACAAAAAAAAGAATTATATGCCAGCAAAGACGCTTTTGAAAAGCCACGTTGTATTACAATGTATATTTTCTTGATAGCTATTTCCTCTTGCAGACAAAAAAAACAATAACAAAAAATTACCTAAAAATAATTCATATCAGCTTGTCAACTACGGACAGATACTGAAAACTGAGCATGGTTAAGCCATTCACAGCAAAGACTGCTAAAAGAATAGTGGTGCAGAAAACAGAAATGAAAGAGTGAAATTATATATTTTTTCACACTCACCGACCATCGCTTGTGCCACACTTTTGACCAGCCCAGTTTTTACTAAATATACCGCTATGAGTAAACAGAACAGAACTCGGACCAAGTTAACACTCCCCCTTTAATATACCCAGCTAACGTCCCCCACCCTATTTGAAATGTTATACTTTGCTTGGCGGTGTCTTGAGTAAAATACGCAATTCTGAATCGCTGCAAGTTCCAACTTTAAAACCCTTCCTCTAAACCGCTCTATGAGACATTAAATTGTTCTTCCAACTCATTCCATCCCCAACAATTCTTTTCTTTTAAATGGGCCTTAAAGATAAGTCACAGACAGAGCGTGAAAATGGTATTTGATTGAAGCATCACAAGAGCGCCCATTTTTTACACTTAAAAAATACAAAAACATAGTTAACAGACAGTTGGAAAAGACTAAATGAACGCAAGTTAGAAAAAATATTGAAAAATCTCAACTTCTGAATTTCAAAGAAAAAATAGATAGCTTTAAAGCTCTTTGAATTTCTGAAACAATTTATAATTGACTTTTTTTGAAAAAATTAACCCAATAAGTCAATAGGTAAAACTTTTATTTCGCTGGGAAATTAGATGGTTGAATTCCCACTTTCGAAACTAGAAGTTGATCAAGTTTTTCTAGAACTTTACACTTTTGTTGATCGATAGTGGAGTTTGCCTTCCTTTCAACAAATGAAATGAACTGAACTTAAAAAGAAACCAAAAGTCAAACCGCGAAAACGTATTTTTGAACCTGAACAAATTTTAAGACTTTTCCTGAAAAAAAAGCAAAAAAAAACATCGCGACCTATATAAGAGTCTGGAAAAAAATATATCTGGAGATTACAGGAGTTGAACCCTGAACTCTCCATTTTTGAATCATTTCTCAAACTTTGCTCCGTCGATCCTTGCAGTTACATAATCACAAACATAATTAATTACTCTATAATTAATAAAACTCGAGCTATTTTAAAACAAAGCCAACAGACAAACATTTAAAAATCATTTAAATGGCCATCACTGGACATACGAAAAAAAAGAAAAAAAGTGTTAATGAGACGGAAACATCAGATTATTTTATGATTGACTACCTTTTGATAAACCTAACCAATTTGATGAAAACGGATCAACGTTATATTGTTTCATTCAGCTGAGATTTCAACAAACTAAAATCGTGTTTTGAAATTAGATGCCATTCACGTTTTTTCGCGTCAGTTGCATATTTGATACTTGAGAGCTTAACTTGGCTTCCATTTGACTATCGAAGTTGAACCACCACATTCAAACCATTTTTTTGCGATAAAACACCCAAGCAAACTAATTAGACCAAATAGAAGCTAAATTTCAGGCAGAAATCCAGCCCAAATTTAAAGCAAAATTGATAAATGTTTGCAAAGAAATAGACTCTTATTATTAAATAGATTTCGCTTGTGTGAAAAACATCATTTTAAAGGCAACGAGTTTCATAAACAATTCCAACAGTTTTATAGGCAAAAATGTTATCATCGTGAACATAAAGTACGCTGAACACCAATAAAGAAACATAGCAGAACAAAGATAAATTAATGAGGTATCGCATAATGTGAACTTACCCCCTCCCTCTGTTTTCGTTCCCTGCTGTTCTACCGCTGGTCTTATGTTACTCATTCCCAGACTGTTGAATATATTCAACAACCTCAACAGGAAGTCAGTCATGTGCTCGTGATCTCGGATGGAGGCGGACATGGCTGTCATCGTTCGGATGACGGAGGGGATTACGTGACTGATAGCGGCAGCACTGGCTTCTAAAGAAGCCCCGAGAGAAGAAGAGCGAACTGCAAACGTGAACTGGGGACCTCCTGCAGGAGAGTTGACTTTGCTCCTGTTCACATCCAAATGTTAAAATCATCACAGCCTTCAACTTTCAGTTAACTTCCAACTTATTTTTTCCAAGTACTCTTCGTGTATTATTATTTTCACTGTAGTCATAGTTTGAAACATATGGAACACGTGTGGGCTGGATCAGTACTTTTGGCAGTTGAAACTTTCAAGTCCAGAAAGTACGATCCCCGAAAACGCTTTCTTACAATAAAAACAAGGAAGAATCTTATTATCTAAGATTATGTGAAGCAGCTACTTGTGTTGATGGGCAATTTGTAACAGGCGAAAATTGGTAATAAGGCATCGGCAAATTGCTACCGCTTCGCTCCGCTGCTATTACATTCGTATAATTTTCTTTTGTCAGTTTTGACTGAACAGATACACTTCCGAAGAACTAATTTGGCAAAAAAATTGTTCAGATTTTTTTTTGGTTTCGGAATTAATGCGGACACTGCTCGACAAAATTTAGCCTCCATGAACGTCAAATTCTTGAGTTTTTTCGAAACAGTTCGTAAAATCCCTCCAATATCTTGATTTTAAGAGTTTCTCAGAGTTCTCAAATTGATTTTATTGATTTAGAAAGATTTGAACTGGTAAAAACTCGCCTTGAATTGAATTTGAATTCAAGTTCCCTGAATCGCAAATCCGTGTGCAGAACCTGTTACCATTTGCCACCGCCTGAAACTACTTGGACTACTCACTCTGCTAGTACCCCAGCTGCAGATGACCCGCAGAGGGCGTGGGAGAAGAGCTTCATGATCTGCTGGTAGACTTGGTTGTTACTCGGCTCCACCACCACACTCTCGTACTCCCCCTCCTCCTCATTGTCCCACCAGAGCGACTGGGTGGCTGCTGCTGTTGCAGAAGAGTGGCCCCCAAACCCCCCACTACCCACTGTTTCCGAGCAATAGGCGGCACCGGAGGGGGGCAATGCCCACAGGGGACCACCTAAAACATCAAATTCCAAATATACTCCCCGAATTTACATTGCGTTGCATGGTCGAGATCTAAACAGTCTTGTGTGAGCGCAAGATTCACTGCAGCGTGACCGGATAATTTTGGTTATAAATATGTCACTATAGCCAGTTAGGGGTTGCATACTAGTTAGGTAAACGACAGAACAATCAAACCGAGGAGAGGATGCGATGATAATTCATAACTTGTACGTGACGTTTTATTTAAAAAAAAACAGCTTTGCAAAAACAACAGCTTTGCGAAAAACGAGACAAAAAATCGTTCAATTTTTCGAGAGAAAATGAAATAAGTTTATCGAACTTGATAAGCGATCTTTTTCAATTAAAACAAACCCAACATACAGTTGGAAAGGAGTCAATGAAAAAATAACAGATTTTTTTTGAAAAAACTTCAACTTTCAAAAAAAAACAGATGGCCTTGTGGCTTTTTTAATTTCAAGAGCAATTTATGATTGACACTTTTGTTATATAAACTTAACTCAATTTGAGAAAACTGGCTTACTTATTAAGGTATTTAATCCGCTAGGTAATCTGAAATTGAAAATCCGTTTTCGAGATTAAAAGTCGATCACGTTTTTCGTGGTTTTTACCTATTCGCTGTTCGATAGTAGAGTTTGCTGAACTCAAACTAAAAACAAATTAAAACTCAAACAGCACAAAAAAATTAAAATTGAGCGTGAACAAATTTTAAAACTTTTCCTGACAAAAAAACAAGGTCACCGCGACCAATGTAAAAACTAAACTATGTTCATCGACTCAAAAACAAACAAAAAATACAGTACACTGGCCCAGGGGCGGATGTAGGATTCTCTCGAGAGGGGTGGCGACAGTTTTTCAAAAAAAAAATCGAAAATTTTAGCGAACTTTTTCTTTAGGTCTATCAAATTGATTTTCCCTTATCTCCCAAAACACTGAAAACTAAAAAAGCGTTTTAGGCACTTTATTAGGCACTCAAAACTTTTAAATATATTAAAATATTTTAATATTAGAAAATTTTGGAGTCCGTCTGCCAATGGATATCTCCAACACAGAGGCGAAGTTGCACTTCGAATACACAAGCAAAAATATTACCGATAACGCTACTGGGAAAAATTGGATGAGTAAAAGTTTGAGACTAGAAAATTTTTTAAGTAACGCACACCAATTATGAGCCTACATAATTGCTAAGTGACGCAAACCAATTATGAAGCATTAACAGTACCAATCAATTAAAAAAAAAGAAATTTACCAACTAACATGCCTCAATTTATAGAGCGGACGCATTTTAACTAGTATACGAAAAGTTCATTAAAAACATCCAAACCCGCCCAGGTTCGAACCCTTTTATTTAGTTGCGGGTCTCCTTCTCTAACTCTACGCTACAGATCCATTATACCAAGAAGCTAAAGTGCTATTTGTAATATAATAGTCTGTATTAATATCCTAAGCAGTGGCTGTACTTAATAGCTGGTTAGTGATCAAAATGAACACTTTCAAAATGAACACAAATATTTGCGACTTAGGTTGGAAAAAAAGAGAGTTCATACTATCACACAAGCTTTGCTTGTGTAAATAGTACAAAGGGGGGCCCTTTGGGTCGGCAGGGAGTCCAATCCCCCCCCCCCCCCCTAAATCCGCCCCTGCACTGTCCATTGGTTAACATCCTCCAGATATTGTGCAAATGAGTCAATCTTCATTGATTTTTGAATTGTAGCTGTATCATCAGCAAACAAAACTGCTTTTGTGCCATCACAACGTTGGGGTAAATCATTGTTGCAATATAGAAACAGAGTTTTCGATTAAAAAGAGTTTCAGGGCGGAAAAAACTGTTTCTCGCTAATTTAAAATATTTGCTTTGCTCTTACGACACTTCTGTGGGTTTATGTTTCTTTTGCTGATGCTTCTGTCCATAATGCCAGCTTAACCTTTTCGTTATGCCTGCTTTTTTCTTTAACTTTCATCTCTCGGAACAAAAATTGCTTCAATGGAGACTTCTGGAGAAAATCAGATCTCTGGAATTCTTAAGAAATTTGACCCATACTTTTCCTCTCCAGACCACGTTAGAATCAGTGTGAAAACTCAATTTCTCTATGATTGATGACTTTATATATTTCAATGAATCACAGGCTGCTACAATGCTCACTGTTTGATGGACTGAGAGATAATGACAAAAGAAGTTCAGAAAGTCAAACTTATGATTTTCTCCTTATCTTAATTTATAACTAGCAGGTATAGCTTCCTGTAACATTTTTCAATTTCAACAACATGGTTGATTAATTCGTTTCATAAGCATCTGCTTCATTCGATTCGTGTAGTTTCTCATTATCTCTGATAAACTATTTAATAAGTTATTCGCAACAACAATTAGGCAAAGTTGAAATTGAAACTGACCTGCTGGACCAACCATAACCATGTATCCCATCTGATCTATGATGAGGTCATCCATGTAGGCAGAGTCCCGACTGAACATCTGCTGGAAGATACTGAGCACCTTCGACATCAGATCTGCATTGGCAGCGAACGACTGAAATTGCAAACCGGGATGTCCAAAATTGTAATAAAATATAAATAGTAAACTTAGCCAACAGAGTTGGAGAAGTGTAAATGAACTAATGAAGAACAAAAAAAATGACTGACAAAACTCTTTGAATTACAAGAACCTCTGATGATTGTCACTTTTTGAAAAAAACTAATCCAATTAGAGAAAACTGGACGAATGCTAATTTCTTTCATTCCACCGGGAATTGTGAAAACTAAATGCCATTTTTGAAACTTAAAATAAATCACGTCCTTTCGTGTATTATCACTTGTAATGGTAGAGCCTAATTAGCCTTCCATTTAGCAAATGATCTTGAATATATCTCAAAAATAAATCAAAAGCCAAACGAAAAAAAAATCAATTTTGTTTCCTAGAAAATAAACAAGAAATACTGTTACGCTGCAGATCTTCTACATACTTGTCTTTGGGTCAGCGCAAGATGTCCCAAAATCAGGATACAGTTCCTGGAAACAATCTCGTTTTCAATCATCATTCCCCTCCCTGATACATCCCTGGTTCTGGACTCCGCAGTCAAGTAACTTTTGGCTGAAATAGTCGCAAGCGCAGCGTCAATTTCCGTTTGATTCGACAGATTTACAGCTTGCAAGGCGCGACATAGGTTTGCAATTGCTACATCTCGAAGTCGAGCAAATGCCGAAAGCGGGTTGGCCAACGAAAATTTCCGAGACGCGATTTCTTTATCGAGTGTCGCCGTCAACGTGATATTGTGGCTCAGTCCATAAACACTTGACAGAACTAAAGAAGGGTCCAGCAGAAAATTTTTCAGATGATCAACAACTGACTTCGCTACTTGGGACGAGGGGAACTTTTCCGCCTGGGTTCCCATGCAGTTCAGAGCACATTCGTACATTGGAAGTTCGAATACGAAAGACCTCGCAAAGTTCGGTCCCGTTTTCGAAATTCGCGACTGCAATTTAGTCAAAATGACTTCGGCGCTTTCTTCCTCGGTTAATTTTACCAAGAGCTCTGTAGTTTCAGCCGATGCCCTTGAAAACAAGTAGTATGGATTGTAAGTGTCGGGACTGAAACTGAGTCGTGCATTCAAGTACTTTGTTTCTATATCTATGTTGTTTAACAATACGTACTGCACTTTGACAATGTCGTGAAATGCAGTCTTTACCTCATCGTTCGCAAGTAATTCCGAGTTGTAGACCAATGCTTTGACCATCGATATTGCACTGAGACTGATGATTTCACTGTAGCTCTTATAGGGAAACTTCTTATCCAACTTGTAGTATAAGTACTCACAGCCATCGTCTAACTTTTGCAGAAATTGGTCGTTTAAAAGATTACTGATGACATTTCGGCAGAATATCAACTCTGTTTTGGTGAGATTGAGAAGCTGGTTCAACGAATACTTCTTCAGTTTCAGAATCGGATAACTTGACCCATAATGATGAAACAGATTAACAGGATCAAAATCAATAAGTTCATAGCCGCTTTTATTTTTCTCAGCGTCTATTTTACTTGATCTAATTGCGTTTTGTGTATCTTTCGACTTCATCACAAGCGTGAATCTATTTTCATAGCCAGTGATGCTTCGTTTTTCACCGGCTGGTATAACCGTACTTCTTCTGGTTATAGTCGGGTTTTTCTGCACAGCACCTTTCCCTTTGTCTTCCTTTTTATAAAGTGTTGATTCGTTGAAAAGCAGCGAAGTGACAGGAATATTCATCGAGGATTTTCTAGCAAACGTCCTCAACAAACCAATTATAAAAGGAACGTAAGAACCTACAAATTTTTTGAACTCAGGCTTAGCGATTGATTGCACGTCTGCACAGCGTGTAAACGCATAGTCAAACTCTTCGAAAACCCTTTCAACTATTTCGCTTTTCATATCGTCCCTGTAAGCTGCGATGTCTGTCAAAATAGTCCCCAATACTACTCCGAAGAACTCAGGAAAAATGATACTTCGTCTCGAAGAAACTCCATACGGACTGTCCCATGTTGCATTTCTCACATTGCTCAGGAGCTCCAGAAGGTAGTTTGAAATTGTATCGTAATGCTTGAAACCTGACTCGACCATTGTCAAGTTCAGAGCTATGAGTCCCGAAAGAGACCTGGAGTCCAAAATACAGGTTCCATCGTCGATGATTGGACTCATTTCGAAGAGGAGTCTCAGGTTTGCAAGTGGGATCTCCTTCATGCATGACACAGAATTGGCTAGCTTGAAGCACAGTTTGAAGTTCTCTTCTTCCACCAGGAACTCGTAGAAGGTTCTCGAGATCTCCATCACGGCTAGCTTTTATCACATTGATCTGAAAAAGTTATGCCCTTCATTTTGATTGAATAATTCATGTCTTACGTTAGGATTTGACCAACGCCAGGCTATTATTCGCCGGAAAACGAAATCGTAGCATGTATAGACGGCATCATCAAGGTCAAAATTTAAACACAGAGGCGAAGCGTAACTTCACGCCAATTGCGATTCGTCAAAAAAATTGAATGGCAGTCCATCACACCAGAAATGCCAACTGATTTTGTTGAGTTAACCCAAAAAAGCCCAAATTCCCATTTGATAACGCTTGCTAATAGAAAGCGTAGAAAATCATTTAAAAAGCGTGAAAATGATTTTTATGGAACAAAGAACTAATCTTTTCTCTGAACAAAAACTTAGGTTTCAGCGAATTACAAAAAATTACTTCGATAGAACGTTTCGAGCAAACTTTTGTACCACTCCAACTTTTGCTCGCAGAGAGCGTAACTTCATCTCCCCTTCTTGAGTAGTTTGACAAACCGAGCCGTCAAAATTAGTTAGCTCTTTTTTTCAACCGGCTGTTAATAGGGCTCTCAGTCGACAGAAAGTAATTGAAAGACACAGAGCGCCCCCGCTTCCAACAGACTTTTTGCAATACCAAAGCAACAGACGCCTATTTTATGACAAAGCTAGTTACATAGACCATCCAGAAAAAAGCTCTGACTTTGAAGATCGCTATGCACTTAGACGCATCGAGACATTGAACGTCTTTCATATGCAATTTTACACTACCCACATTCAATTAGTCAAATTATATCCCTGAAACTTTGCTCTGCTGACCAACAGCGGTGAGAATACATAAAAAAGCTACTGAAAGTGCTATTAGTCATCACTCAAAACACCGAGCGTTATTAATTTTGAACTTTTAGCAATTAACAACTTCTTACTAAGTCTTCGTTGAAAATGTTCAAGAGAATCATTTTTTGAGGTTCCCGTCATCGAACTGCATCCTCTACGAAATTCCCGGTGAAAAAGGGTCGCTAAAGAAGGAACTCAGTTATGGCTATGGCAGGGATGGCTACGTTAGGGATTTGTATGCCGGTTTAATGCAGACAAAATTGATCGATATTAATATTGGTTGACAGTGATGCATGGAACCGAATTCATTAATAGCACTATCCCAAGACACCGCGCAAAATAGTTTTTCTTGATAATATTTCGCAATTGCCCGCTGATGCCGCGTTCGAAGTGGTCCCACACGATATTGAAATAATATTGTTCCGACCACGTAAAGGAACTATGGCGTACGGTCTGCTTTATCTTTGTGATTTTAACTATCTAAAAGAAAGCTCGCAGGGGCCAAGCGAGATATCACAATAAAAAGCTTACCGGTTTTAATTATGACTCCACTAAATTTCAGACAAATTCTCTCACAATCGAGAAAAACTAGACTGAACATTTATATTTTCCAGGCTAGATGACACTCACTGAGAGACTAAAATCTCAATTAAATTCTTTTTCAAAAATACCGTTATTTTAACTCTGCTAACTATTCAATCTTGATTTGTATTCACCTGCTTCAATCGCCTTTTATGGACACAGAGGCTAAGCGTAGCTTCGCGCCACTTGCTTCTCCGAATAAAATTAGCATTACAAGCTAGCAGACAGAAATGACACGAAATGAAACAAATAAGAAATTTTTCTTTGAAAAATTTCGAAAAACCGTAACACCGAAGCATCGACAGATTTCTATGACTTAATTAAAAAAAGTTTCAATAGGTAAACAATTTGTTCTTATAGGTTCAATAGGTAAACAAAACTTTCAATAGGTTTCAATAGGTAAACAAAACTTATCCATGTAAATCTCATCTTGGACGAACAACTAAAATGCCAGTTAGCTGCCTATCGAGAGGTGGTAAGCTTCGCAGCACTTGCGATACAACAAGTTTAACATTCAAACAGAATGACGCTGATGAAGCAGCATACAAGACTTTGAGCAAAGACATTGAAAAAGAAACGGAAAAATTGAAAAAAAAAACCAGGAAGTTTTTTTTGGTAACTTTCATTGAAGTTTTTTTACGAGGACCTTGAGAGGTTGATATTAAGCATTCAAAAATATATAGCCTGAGTCTTATCGATCTTAAAAACAAAACTGGAACTTAATAGGAAACAAAACATTAGGTAGAAAAGACAAGAAAATTACAACCGACAGTCAATAAGCTGAAAATCAACTGGAATGTACTGCTTATTTGGTGTCCATGAGTGCTTTATATGCAATGAAAGCAAGACCTAAATCTTGAACTAAACTGACAAAATTTAAATCGACAAACATAACGCAGAAAACTTGGCCCCTACCTCAAAGAAAGCTCGTAGAAGCCAAGCAAGATATCACAATAAAAAACCTTACCGGTTTTAATTATGACTCCAAAAAATTTCGAACAAATTCTTCAGAGTCGAGAAAAACTAGTTTTGTATTCACCTGCTTCAATCGCCTTGTATGGACACAGAGGCTAAGCGGAGCTTAGCACCACTTGCTTCACCTTACAAAATTAGCATTACAAGCTAGTAGACAGAAATGACACGAAATCACTCAAATAGGAATTTTTTCTTAGAGAAAGTCGAAAAACCGTGACACCAAAGCATCGACAGATTTATATGACTTAATAACAAATTAGTTTCAAAAAATAAACAATTTGTTCATGCTTTACAAAGTTTATCCAGGTAAACCTCATCTTGTACGAACACTAAAATGCCAGTTAGCTGCCTATCGAGAGGTGGTAAACTTCGCAAAACTTGCGATACAACAAATTTAACATTCAAACAGCATGACGCTGATGAAGCAGCATACAAGACTTCGAGCAAAGACAACATTAAAAAGAAACTGGAAAAAAACTTGAAAATGAAAACAAAGAAGTTTTTTATGGTAATGTTCATCGAAGTTTTCTCAAGAGGACCCTGAGGGGTTGATATTAAGCATTCAAAAAATATAGCCTGACTCTTATCGATCTTAAAAACAAAACCGGAACTTAATAGGAAACAAAGTATATGGTAAAAAAAGCCAAGAAAATTACAACCGAATTTATTATAACAAACAAACTAAAAACCCGAAAATTTATTTTAAATTTTTTTTCCAGGTTTATTTTTTTCTAATTATACAACAGAGGGCTTAAGAGAGTGATTTATATTTTTCAAAAAGTTCCTGTTAGACATCAATCGTCACAAAACCAACATAACTAATAGATTAAAAGCATTAGGAAATTAAGCAGACAGAATTAAAGCCGAACGACCTCAGAGCCGAAAACCTATCAAAAATGTTAAAATCAGATAAATTTTTAAAAGACAACTCGTAACGTAAACACTAGGCCATTACAGTAACTATGCTAATAATTAACCATGCGTATGAGCCCATGGGTATAAAATATACTGATAACCATTTGAACAAAGTTATTTACGGTGAAAAAAATTTAGTACCCGATTGCAATACCCTTGCTTATCGCAAGGATAAACAAATTACAACCATTGTCTCTGGTTGAAACTTTGACTATAAAAATAGGTTTAATAAAAACTAAATTGATCACATTGATATTGGTTGATACAGCTATGAATGGAACCAAATTCATAAATGGCACTATCCTATGACACAAACGCGCAAAGGGTTTTCTCTATTTTACATACACTGGGATGAAGATTACAGTGCTGATCAATTAAACTACAAAAATACGTCAGTTAGTATGTATAATTCAAAATTAAGGAACCAGAGGAAATGGCAAAAATACAAAACTTTTGTTGTCTAAGCTCGCATAATTAAATGATTTGATAATTAGGCTGCTCAACTATTACGGCATCGATTTGCAATTAATTACAAGCTAACAGTTGATTTTTTAAATATTTTGAAAAAAGAACAGAACCTTTTCTATTTCTTATTTATTCTTATTTATCTCTTGAAGTCCTTGTTGAACAAAACGTTATAAAATATCATGTTTGAAAGCAATAGTTGAGGAGTTTATCACAAAAGTATAGACATCTATCTAATATTTATTTGCGAACTGAAAAACTATTTTACAAGCAGCTAACGATCAAAAACCCCATTGTTATTTGATTGATGGACTGCATCAAAAATTTTGTAAATGTTATCCCAAGCAGAAAGAATAGGTCTAAGTCCAATATTACAATTTGAGAGCGAAACAATTCCAATTTACATCTATAAGTAAGCTGCAAGCTTTATCAGTTGAAGTGACACAAGAGCTAGTGCTCGTGTATCTCAATATCGCATGCCAAAATGATTTAATTAACCGAAAGGATTACGCTTATGTCATTTCAATCTACCATTACTCAACTTCTTACACCTCTATTTCTTTTGTTGTGTCAATTGTACGCCACTCCCCAGCTCAGTTTCCAGATCGTCCCAAGATCTGCAGAATAAACAGGAAGATGTAAACGATGTCGATGTACAGCAGAATGGCTCCGAGAATGTGATCCTCGGGATCAATTTCATGTCTCTTCCCACCGACGATCATCTGGGTGTCGATCGCCAGGAACACCGTGAACAAGATGGCGCCGATTCCCGCGTAGATCAGGTGCATGACCTTGCTGTAGAAGAAGATCATGAAGAATCCGAAGAAAAAGAGACAGAAAGAGACGACAACGGCGACTCCGAGCCACTTGGTGAAGTCGTATTTCGTCTGGAACGAGAAGATACTCACCGCCAGAGTCACTCCAGTGGTTATTCCGAGCGCCATGAAGATGGAGTCCAGGTCATAGTAGCTGGATATGACTCCGATCATGTAGGAGAAAGCCAGAGTGAAAATCATGAGGAGTCCGACATTAGCAGGGAACTTTCGTCTGAGTCCTTGACAACACACCAGCATGAAGTAAGATATAAGAAAGATCACATAGCCGACATAGTACAAGGCCGAATTCTCACGTACAAATGTCTTGACTGAGTCGACATTGACAAACAGTGCAACGATAGCGAATGTGATTCCCAGTTGTGTCGAGAGGGTAAAGTAGACTTTTCGCACGAATGCAGCTCGAATGTTGACGTCACTGAATCCTGGGGCTGCAAACGAGACCGGTGGCGGCGGGCGATTGGGTTGCTGTGCCTCGACATCGTCCTTGTAGGGGTCATAGCCACCAGACATTTGCTGTAAAATAGGATCAGAAGGGTCATTTTCAATTTTACCGGCTATACAAAAATTGATAAATGATTGAAATTTAATGTAAAGCTGCTCAAAAACTCTAACTAAGAACAAGAAAACTGATAAAAGGTTTTTTCAACTCATTAAACAGACTATGCAAGTTTGCATGAACTTCAAATGGATTCAAAAACAAAAAGAAACCACCTCTGCTTTCGTCCAACAACCTCAGTTGTGCGAAGATAGAAAAAACATGTAACTTAGTAAGCTGGCTTTAGTAAAAAAAAGTCAGAAGTCACCTTGATATTTAAAGAAGGCACCGAAGAAGTTTTAGAGCTCGAATGATACTTACTGGCGGAGTATCGTCCACAACCCCATATGAGCCACCATAGCCGTAGTTTGTCTGCGGCGGCATCTGCCAGCCCCCAGGAGCAGATGGTTGGGGTGGCATTCCACTGTTATTGGGTGGAGGAGGGTACTTTGAGTCATAGCTTTGATCCCACGATGGGTTGTAAGGCGGTGGAGCCGACATTCTCGATTCTGAAAAAAAAACACATTGGCTAAAATGTTCATCACTTTTTAAAAATCACTCGCCATTACTCCCACACCATGTAAACAAAAGATACACAATTCACGATACGTCACAAAACATAGTAGCTGGCCGGCCTAAATTAGACGAGAAAAAAAAACACTTCAAAAATCTAGATCTGTATAAGTCTCATTTTTTCGAATGTTAATTTTGAGGACAACATGTCGACAAAGACAGTTGCAAGCGTTGAATTAGCATGATGCTTCAATAATGTGAAAAAGAACACTGAGAAAAATGTGAAAAAAATAATCTGAAAAATGAACACAGCGACTGACCAAAAACGAAGTTAAAAGACAATTCGAAAGGTTTCAATTTTTAAGAGCTCAATTTTCACAGAAAAAACTCATTGTGATAAATCTCTTGAAATTTTGTGATTCCCAAGTTTGTGAAAGAATTAAGCCATTTTGAGAAAAATAATTTTCAAATTGCAGTGAGTAATCTGAAAACTAAATAATGTGTTTGCTACTAGATATTTAGTTCTCTGCTTCGCATATATATAAAATAAATGACCCAAATAAAAAAAATCTCACTTCATTTACAAAAAACGTAGACTCACGATAAAGCGATGACTTGTTTGAAGCATGACACTTCGGGCAGGAAGTTAGTTAAATATCAAGGAATTCAAAGAAAAACGATTTTTTTTCTGAAGCTTTTCAACTGCTTGAATTTAACATAGAAGCGAAGTTGAGCTGGCACCACTTGCGATATACAAAGCCACCGACTTGCACAAAAATGGACAAAACTCCGAAAAACGACAAGCGAAAATTCCAAATGTTTGTTTCAAACTGAAACTCATTTCGATGAAAAAGAGAACAAAACAACCATTATTGAATAAGATGAGAAACTTCGCACTGCGCAACAGTATGGCGAGTGGAAAAAAGACAAATTATAAGAACTTCTGAAAATTGGGTTGAAAAAATTTATTGAAAAAATAATTTGGAAAAACTAAAGCTTTAAAAATTCATGATTGTATCGGATGAAGTTCATAAATAGCCTAAAAAACAATTGGAAATCATCATCCGCCGAGCGACAACAAAGGCGACAAACTTGGGGTCGAAACTTGTTGAGCCGAAAACAAAACTGTTGTCATAAAAAATTTCACGCAAATTTTTTTTTTAATTTTCGACCCATCCAAACTGAACCACAATCCTATACGAATATATTTTGCCCCTGAAATTAAGCAATATCGGTTAACTAAGCTGAAATGACAAGCTGATTAAATGAGAAAACATTGAAAAAAACACACAATATCAGACAAATTACTGATTACAAATTATTGACTTTTCAGTAAGCTTACAAATTACTGACTTTTCAGTTATATTAGAAAATTGCTTGAATTGGAACAAAACCCATGCTTTGAAAAGTAAGCCAATAAAAACCCTACTAGATACAAAAAAAAACGTTGAAAAACGCAAAATGAACAGACAGAAACTACTTTACTACTTGAATGATGGTACTTCATTTGAATTTCAAGAATTTGAGCATGTCAGAAGTGACATTGACCATTCCTCCTCAAATGAACTTTCAGTGAACGAAGCTGTTTACGGGAAAAAATGCCTTGCACCCGATTGCAATACCCTTGCTTATCACAAGGGTACTTAAAAATACACATTTTTTGGATTTGAATTTCAAAAATATTCTATGATGACAATTTTTGGATTGAACTAACTCATGATTAGAAAGCTGGACCAATAAGCAGTCTTTTTAGTCAGTTGGAAAGCGCGAATAAATCATATTCAATTTTCAAACAAAAAAGCATTCACGTTTTTGACGCTATTAGCTTTTTTCTTGTTGGAGAGGGCAAGCTTTCTTGCATTTACCAAACTAACTTTAGTGAAATGTAGAAAAAAACGCGAAAAAATTCAATTGCGTATCAAGTAAGGTTTCTGCAGAACAGAAAACGGACGAAAACCGATGAACTAAATTAGTAACTCTACTTCGTTCCTTGTCAAAGTAAATTGTTGAAAAGTAAACTGAAGAACTGAAGCGGTGTTTCCTCGACGCGTTGTTTACAAGGAGAAAGACCAAATGTATAGGAAAGTTATCAAAAATCTTCTCTGTGAAATTCTATGACACATGCTGATTCTATTTCTCAGAAACGTTCATTTTATTGTGTTTTCACAAGTTGGGCCTGAACATTAATTAAACGCAGAGGCGAAGCGGAGCGTCGCACTACTTGCGATACAACATAGAAATAGTAGTGAAAGCTAGCAGACAGAAAAAGAAAGCCACTAAGTCCAACAAAAACACTTCAAAAAACCACTTAAAACAACTCAAAGTTGCCTGGAATCTTGTTCCATTTTTTCTATTTACGAAAAACACGACCAAAAACACAATCGACAGCAATTTATGAAAATCCAAAAAATAATTAACAAACGGCAACTGAACCGACAAAAATTTAAATAATTTCCAGTAGAACCGAAAATATATTTATTGTCATGAAAAATTTTGAAATTACATACTAAAAAAATTCGCATTCTGTGCAATCCGGATTGAAGCATAAAACCTATGCTATCTTTGAATTGACCCCAAATTAGATCACTAATCCGATTAAACATAAGTCGAAATCATAAGTGACAAATGAAGGAGCAATTCAAAACATTGAAAGCAACTACATTGAAAACTACATGCAAAAAAGCAATTCTGCAACGTAGCACTTAAGCCGAGAAAACATAAGCAGACAAACTATAGACCGACATTTTCTGAAAAAAATATTTCCAGTTTGGAAAAAAAAACAGTTCATGGTCAGATTCAAACCCACGAACTTAGCCGTCGCAGGTGTATTCTTCACCTCCAGTCAAAAGGCCGGGCACGCATGAAGCTTGAATTCATTATGAACCAAGATACACCGATTCTGTTTAATAAGTTGTTAATACGACAAAATTCTATGTCCCGGTTTGATGACGCTTGCTAATCGCAAGCGTAAATACATAGTTGATAAGAAGCCAGTTGTTGTTGCACGAACAATTTAATTTTTCAACTCCTAATGCAGTAAAAAATTCTTCGGTTTTTTTCAACAAAACGAGCTTCAAAATCACATTTAACTTTTTACCTGAGCTGCCAACTTTAGCAGATACACTGAAAACTCCCTGCACACTCGCTACCCGAAATAAAAATTCAAAATTGCCAGTATCTTTACAGCATCATTACGTAAAAATTTAATCACAGCCTCACGACTTCGACACATGCGCAGCCGTAATTTGCAACTACAACGCCAAACATAGCGAACAATCCCCGACGCGCTCTCGACAAAATCCTTCAACTTTCGGCTTTGTCATCCCAAGCACGTTTTACCAACAAATGTCACATGTGATGGAAAGCACGAAAGCATTATGAAAGGCAATTAGCATACCTGACTTCAATTTGGAAAGATTTCGAGTAGCATTATCCCACCCCAAAATCTCGAGCGCATGGCATCAATAAATAGCTGCTGATTTAACTTATCCTGGCAAAACGATCAACACTTGTTGAAGCCTAAAACACATTTTTCTCAGATTGAGTTGATTTCACCGAATTTCAGCAGAATTAATATGGTTCAATCTATTTTGCAAAATTAGGGCCCTGAAGTTTTAGGGTGAAACTTTGGGGCCAAATTTTGCAAAATAAATTGCACCGTAATGATTCTGCTGAAATTCTTAACAAGATTTATCACCATCTTTTTTTACTTAAACCAACCCAATCTGAGAAAAAAAGGTTTCAATATTTAAGTTATTAGTTTTTCCTGATAAATCAAATCAGCACTATATTTTTGGTACGAAAAAAAGTTACATGCATAAAACTTACTCAGTTTAGATTTGAAATTAGCGCTGGATTATATGCATACAATGTTTAAAAATACTGCCAAAAAGCAAGCTATCGAAATGCGTGACTTCTGCGTGACTTTTTTGATACAAATTTTTGATTCTCAAGTCGTACTGAAAACTCATGCCTAAAATAAATTTCAGCACTCCATTTGATTATAGTTTGTTACAGCGAAAAAACTAATTTTGAAATTTTTTTTTTAAAAACAGCATGAAACAAGTGAGTTAAAAATAACTTCACATCAACTTCAAGCCTCTTTTGTAGTGCTTCGACTAAATCATATCATATTCAGCTTTTAATCGAAGGATTGCATTTGGACGCTTACAGAATTAATAGGCCCTGTGGTTCGTTACGTAGAACATTATGCAGAAGACGGTTAAAACTTTAATTTTAACTAAGTGTCAATCATGAATAAGGCCATCAATTTTTTCAAGACTCGAGAAACTAGTCTCGAAAAACATGTCTAGTAACTTCGGTTACCAGGTAGAAATCTGGACCAATAAGTAATTCTATTCGCTGAGAAATCTGATTGAAATCCATTTTCGAATACAGAAATCGATGACATTTTTCGTGACCTTAACACTTTTGCTGCTTGATTGTGGCGTTTGCCTTCCATTTAACAAAACAAAGTAAATGAACTGAACTTAAATGAGAAAGCATTCACCGCGCAACGTTCAACTTTGTGATTGCTGGTGTAAAAGTTATTTCAGTACATTTTAGGCCTCTAACTTTTCTATAAAATTAATTCAGCGCAATTTTGCTCACTGAATATTTGTCACCTATTTTTTTCGCGCGTTTAAAAATTAATTTATCAAACAATTGGCCAAAACTTACAAGATATAAAAACGCTTTTACTTAACCAAAACATTTCTCAGCCAGGCTCGAACCATGAATTGGCGCATAGTTACCTCAACTGAGGCATAGAACTTATGAGCTTGAAATTAATCGCTCTTACTGTTAGACATGAACATGTTAACGCTTGAAAACTCCTATTCAATCTACTAGAAAAGCCTAGTTAACGATTAAGACACTTCGCCTAAAAATGTACCTGACTGAATCATTGAACAAGCTTCTTGGCTCTCGGTCAGCTCAAACTTATTTCAAAACAATAATACTACTAAGAATTTCTGATTAAATACAAGTAATCATATGCAGGTTTTCAATGTTATTTAAGAATTTAGGGCAACGAATATGAAAATAAGTTTTGCTGTTTTAGTATTTATAAAAACTTTTCATTTCATAGCGAATAAAATCACCTATTGAGCTGACATTAGAAATGAAAACTGGGAAAAGCTGGTGTCGAAAAAGGGACCTTGTGTCCAGGGTCCCAAATTTGCATTGGAGCTCGACATAACTGTAAAAAACAAACGATTCACAGCTGCATACGAATTATAATTTAAAACATGTCACAAAGTTCAAATTAAAAACACAGCCAACAGTACGTTGGAAAAGTGTCAATTAACAAAAATGAACTGATTCAGAAATTTTTTTTTTTCAAAATATTATACCTCAAAACTAATTCATTTCAGCAATATTTCATGATTGTCTTTCTTCGTAAAATTACCAAAATTCGAAAAAACTGGGACAATAGGGAAATCTTAAAATTTAATCTTCGAAAAAGTCAATTACGTTTCAGATTCAAAAGTAACACCGCGAAAAATCAAAAAACTCAATTCGTTCATTGACACTTAATCAAAATCACTCAAAAATCACATCACAACCCACGCGAAATATAATGTACAGCTAAATAGTTCAAGAAACAAGCTAAATCAGTTTATGATAATTAGCGGGCATTAATCTACTGCAGTTGGATTGATCTGGAATCGACATCAGGATCTGGAGTTAAAATCAACTTGCGAGCATCAGCTTCATAGTTTCACTTCATCCTCAACGCCAATTTCTGTGCATTTTCTCTCGAAACTTCTGGGTAAAGAGCTGTCTTGTTGCACTTACTTTGCTTGTACTTGTTATGTACAGCCATACAACTCGACCTTCCCGCATTTTTCACCAACTCCAGCATCTCAACCGCCGTGTCGACCAAATCCGCTTCCGAATAGGTGCTGTAATGCTCCAACGTCGAATCCCAGCAGTTAGCATAGCTAGATACAGCCGCTAACCTTAGGGTCAAATACAAAGCACAGGCCGCCACTTTGGATGGCAAAACTTGTGTGAACGCAATCTCTACAAACGACAGCTCGATTATGTACTTCGCAATACAGTGCTTCTTAGGAGCAACATCGCCCGCTTTACTGAAGCGCCTCAGGAAAAACAAAGCATGCATTGGCATTACATCACATTTCAGCTTCTTTAAAATGTCCACTTCTAGAGCCATGATCTCGTCTTTTGAGGCCTCATGATCTGTAATGTACACAAAATCTCCCACCGCAGGTACCGAAACCTCTTCAACCTTGCAAGCCAGTAACATGGCTGTTACCCCTATGGCGTGTAGTTGCTTCTTAGTAGCTTCGGGTGTAGCATACAGGTACCTGTCGACGAAGTTCACAGTGAGGTAAATAACTTCAGGCGATAACCTGAACTTGTCATGTACTTCCACTAATCTGTTGATTAAGATGGCTCTGAATCGAGGAGTTACAACATGATCGTCGAGGTAGTTACTGGGGACAATACTGTTACCTTCTGTTTTAAAAGCGTACCAAAACACATCGTTCACGTACGTGCTACAGAATTGGAATTTGTCTGCATCTTCCGCATCAATATTTCTCACGTGTTTCTTCACCGGGTCTATATTTTCTTGATTTTCACCTCGAGGAGCTCTATTTTGGGTTCGCAATGGCTTTCTGCTAAGATGGTAGTTCTGACTCACACGAAACGTGGCCATTTGCTGCGTGATATCTCCCAATGGAAGTTCCTTTCTCGTAGTAGTCATTGAGCTCATTAATTCTGAAGAAATTCGGAAACTGAAAAAGTGTTTCAACGAATCTAACAATATCGACTGACTGGTTTTAAGATCAAATGCAGCCAATTAATTAGAACACTCTGGCCTTCGAAGGTCAACTAAAACTACACACAGCATATATAGAGAGTTGCAAAAGTTCGGACAGACAGAATTAATTAAAAATTTCCTTTTTTAGGTAAACTTGAGACACAAATTCGGATTGAAAAATTAGACTTTGCATGATAAATTTTCTGAAAATAGGTCAATTGCGCTTTTAAATTAGTTCTGTCTGTCCGAACTTTTTGCTACTAACTACAATAAGCTACAATGGAACAGACAAAAATAATTTAAAAGAGCAATTTGGCAGTCTTGATGTGAAAATTAACTTTTGAACTCAGAAGTTGTCTAGGTCATTTGCTATTTTGAATTCATTTTGTCTGTTCCAACTTTTTGCAACTTGTTCAAATGTCCAAAGAAAAAAATCAAACAGAAAAAATTACCGAATAAAAAAATAACAGCTAAAGCTTATTTGCAGACAACGTATATCCCAAAGTCAAATGGATTCAAATTTCCATGCAAATTTTATTTACATAATTGTTGTCTAAAAAATTAATTTTTGAACGCAGTCATTATTGTCTAAAGTTTTAAATAACAGCTTAAGCTTATTTTTTAGACAAAAGTTGTCTGAAAAATTAACTTTTGACCACTGAAATTGCCAGAAAAATTCCATTGAAAAACAATTAAGCAGAACAAACTTCCGAATCAAAAAAACTAACAGCTAAAGCTTTTAAATAAAAAAAATTGTCAAAGTCATTTGCAATTTGTCTGTAATGTACCTAGAAAATAATCTATAGAAAACTGTTCCAACTATTTGCAACTTGTTCAAGCAATTGTCCTTTTCAAAAATGTCCATAGAAAAAAAATTAAACAGAAAAAATTTCCCAATAAAAAAACAGGTAACCTGGATTCAACCTTCCATACAAATTTTATTCAAAATTAGCAGATTTGCGCTTCCTAATTCATTCTATCTATCCGAACTTTTTGCTACTAATAATATAGAGAATAGCAAAAAGTTGGAACAGACAACCTTAATTACACAGAGGGGATAAGGAGCTTTGCATTCCTTGCTATACAACCCAGGGGAGCATTGCAAACTAGCTAATAGAAAATAGGACGAAACGAAATTGAAAAAAAGAGAAAATGAAAATCAATTCAGGCACAGAGGCGAAACGGAGCTTCGCAACACTTGCAAAACAATAAAAAAAACTGCATTTCAAGATGTTGATAGAAAAAAAGGAAGTCATCTTACAGCAAATTTAAGCTGAAAAAATGAGTAAAAAAACTACATCTATAAAAACTTTACATCTTTGGCTCGCGTGTTCATAAAGAGCCTTAGAAGCATTGATAATCAATAATCGAGCGTCAGCTTAGGCGAAAAAATATTGTGTCGAACCTCATAAAGCAGAAAACGAAACGAATTTTCCGAGGATAACTTAAGGTGTAAATAAAATTGGACGTAGCGACAAATGCAGGACAGTTTCCACAAACTTGTTCATCGATTGATTCCAAAATCTCGGATTTCGGAGAGTAGTTTTCCAAAGAAGTCACAGTTTCAAAGAACAGTAAAAAATGACGTTCCTGAAAAGCATAAATTTTCAAGAAAAAGTTTTGAAAATAGGCCATTATGAATGGTAGCTTTTTTGAACCCGAGCTTTCGATTGAATTCGAATCTCAGATTTGGGAAAGTAATTATCGTGAAACTGAAAAACTCCAAAAAATGGGTCAAGTATGTAGATAAAGTTGAAAAGAGGGGATTTCGTAGGCAGACAAGGGAGTGAGCTCTTTTTCTCTCAAAACCTATTTTTCAAAAGTCAGTCACTTTTGAGAAAAACGAAAAAAATCCAAACCGTCTCGAAAAACTTGTTACAAAAAACTGATACCATATATTTTAATAATACCTATTTTTATCAATCAAGGACTGTTCGAACGAAAAAATCCTTCTCGATAGAAAAAATGCGCGAAAAGCGTCGCAGATAATATATAAATTTCATTTGAACAAAAAAGGCAAATCAGCCGACGGAAATAAGAACGAAACCCACAAATCCGAAAAGTTAACAATTTCAAATTAGACAAACAGAGGCGAAGCGGAGCTTCGCACCCTGCAATGCAACACAAACATAAAAAAGTCAAAAAAAATTTAGATGTTGAAAAAAATTAGGTGAACCAAATATTTTGTATGTCTCGATAAAAAACTACTAGCCCAGCTAAAGCTGGAGATGCGTCTTTGAAATTGAACGAATTTGCTATACTGATGCGGCACGAAAAATGGAGATAAAATTCTCTTACAAAGAATTCAAGAACCGCCGCTATTGCAGAAACAATTATCGCAACCCATTCTTTTAATGGCAATTTTCATCTCAGATTTGATGAAAAAGATATTCCAAAATCAAAAAATTTGTCTACAAACAGCAAATTATGGTCGCTTAAGCAGAGAAGATTTCCGAAGCCGGGTTTCTCGGTTGAACAAAACCTGAGAATTGGACCAGCAGTTTTTCGCGTAAAGTCAATAAGTTTCCAAAAAACTATCAAAGATTCAAAACTTTGACTTGTTTGAAGGTCATAACTATTTTCTTCAACAAACTGGCATAGCCTATTATAAAAGTAGACTTTTAACAAACCAACGAGAGCAACAAATCAAAAATTTGACAATTTCAAGAACCATAGCTTTTTGTGTGAAAAATTACGCATAAACCTTATGCAGAAGGGATTCATGCAACCTGCAATTTGATTGAACCCAATCTCTCAAATTTTGGAGGGTAGTTTTCGAGAGGTGTCAAACTTTCAAAAAACGGTCACAAAATCAAAATTTTTACTTTTCCAAGGGCCAAAACATTTGGAGTCGAAAATTGGGCGTATTCGCATGAGCTTTCGGAAACCCATTCTGAGAATTGAACCCAAAAGCACGGGTATGGCAGGGTAGTTTTCGAGAATAATGAAAAAGTTTTCAAAAAACGGCCAAAAAATCAAAACTCCGAACTTTTAGAAGGCGATAAATTGCGGCAGAAGAACTTCCTACTACTCGTTATCTTCTTGAACCCAAAATATCGGATTTGAAGGTAGGTTTTTGAGAATAGTCAAAGATTCACAACGGTCAAAAATTTGACTACTCCGCTGGCCATACCTTTGCGTGCAAAAATGGTATTTGGTCGTAGCCACTTATGCAGCGGAGCTTTTCAAAACTGTTCAAATCATTGAAACCATATTTGAGAGAGGGTCGTTTTTGAGAAAACGAAAAAAAAATCAAAAATATGGGTAACATAATCAGCCACACTTTTTCGAAGGCTGTACACAGAGGGGCAAATAAAAAAAGACTTTAGGAGAATACGCATGCACAAAGAGGAGTAAGCGGTCTTTCAATTGATACCCCCTTTTTGGGGGTATCAATCACGCGAAGTGTCTGAGAAAAAGTGTCTGAGAAATTCTAAAAAGAAAAGAATTAAATTTAAACAAACCGATTGATAAACATACAACTAACTTGAAAAAAGCGGAGGGGAGTCTAAAATTGAAACGACCAAAAACTCTTTCATACGTCCGATGAAAAATAGGCCGAGATAATTTTGGCCGAGGAAAATTTTTAAGCAAAACAAAAGACGAAGAAGGAAATACGAAGTCAAGGTAACTAAATTTACAAATTATAGGCGTAAATCAAACACTAGGTTACTCGGAAAATCATATTAGCACGAAATTTTTTTTCGAAAATGAAAGACAGCTCTTTATAAATACTTCTGTCAGCACAAAATTTTTTCGTCTTTTTTAGTTACCTGCAAAAACGAAACCATCGAATAGACAATTAATTAAAAGCAATTTACTATGTTGACGCAGTTTTGCTAGTTTACTAGTTTGTTGATTTGACGCAGGCTTTCTAATTTAACGCAGTTTTGCATGCCCCAGTGCTACTCTTACAGCAACAATCAATGAGCTCTAGAAGCTAATTAACAAATTGATACAAAACTTAGATAGCACAGATTAATACAGGCGAAGCGGAGCTTTGCACAACCTGCAATACAACGCAAGCACAGCATTGCAAGCTAGCGAATATATATTTTTTCGAAATTCAGAAGACAAACTAACTTATTTTTTAGTCAATCAGCCACTGCCCGTGAAGTGACACAATTTAAGGCAACTAAAACCAAAAACATAAGCCGAAAACACTAAGCCTGAACGAAATTTATAAACAAAACAAAAAAAATGCACAGAGTCAGGGCTATTAATTTATAAGTTACAGGAATACATCAAAAACACTCATCGAAACAAAATCATCGAAAGGTAACTATGTAGACAAAAATTGAGCAAACGCCCGTCAAACCGAAAATATGTCAAGATGATTTTAAAATGATTTTTGGAATCCCAAGTTTTTTGTCCTACAAAAAGGACTCAAACGCATTAAAACCTAGTTTTGTTTTCAAACGACGTAATTTAAGGCAACTGATCTGATGAAACAAACAGAATTATTGCAGCCGATGGAAGCTTTAACGCAAACAAAAAGAAAAGCAAATAATTCAAAAACTTGAAACAGGTAGTTGTAACATTATACATTCCGATATATTACTCGTCACTTTGAAAAATCTCAATAAACATAACAATTAAAATTAACTTAACCAGCCGATACATGTTGATCTGAAAATAGATTTTTTCAAGCAAAAATTTACCGAAAAACTTGTTGATTTATTTTTTGAAAAAAATTAGCGATATTAAAAAAAACAATGTGGTATTAACTAGAAGCTACTAACAAAAAAACTTCTTATCTATGACGAGAATTTGGACTCAAAGTAAAAAAAAGAAATGCAGACCAACTGAAAAAGGGGACCAGAAGCCACGTAGCCATCGAAAATCTACGTCCGTTTTTCGTCACAAACAAAAATATTTGATAAAACGAAAAACCTGAATTACACTGCTCAAAACAAAATTCAAAAGAACTATATACAACGAGAGAAAAACAATAAGTCCATTATTGTTAAAAGATCGAACAATAATACCAAAGAATTTGCGCAGAAAATCATGAAGTGAATTATCTACACAATAAAATTAAGCTTAAAACAGCATGCCATTCGAAAGGTAGCGAGTAAAATTTCGAACAAATCTGCCTGTGAAAAAGAAAACCAATAAGAATTTCATAAGAAAGGTTTAAGCTTTCGAAAATATACCCCCAAACTTCAATTCAAAAAATTGACTGGCAACTATTCAATTTTTGACTTGCAAAAAACAGAGGGTAAATAACCCGGCTGAATTTAATTTTACTCAAAAGGCACTTAAAAGAACTATCACAGAACATCATAAAGCAATCGCAAGCCGTAAATAAGCTAAACATTAAAAAAATAGGTGAAACAAAAAGTAAAAGATCACTTCAAAGTTCCTTCCAAATAGTCTATTCTGCGCAATAAAATTATTTAATGAAAAAGTCACGTATCCGCCCGGTTGTCATACCCTTGCTTATCGCAACAACGGTAAAAAAAGATTCTACGCGTTAAATAGTGTCAATCCGAAGCTTTTGTAAGGTCTAATTTCATCAATTTTAACAATTCCCAGTTTTAACAATCCCAAATTACGACTTCATAACACAACCACTGCTTGTTTATAATTGAAAATAAATTTATTTACGCAAAATTTATTGTATTTACTTGAGCTCTGAAACCAGGTAACATAGATATTTACCTAATTCACCAACGGCATTGCCTTCATAAAAACATATGTCTAGTGTCAATCTAGTTCTTTTGAAAGGCAGAACTACACTGGAAGTTCCAGAGTAACGAGTTCTAAACTGCCATTCAAAGTTATCGTCAAAATAATTCACAAAATTTATCGTTTCTACATTGATGGCATCCTTCATGACTAAATACTGGTCCAAAAATATGAACAATAAGAGATTCAAAAACATGTTTATCTCAGCTGCATTCGTATTTGTCCACGACTTGATAATATTCTGAAGTTCCTGCTTTTCCGTGTTAAGAAAATGTATCGACAATATTCTCAATCTGGGATTACTACGAAGAACTTCGAGGCAAAGCTGTAACATTGCTTTAGAGCTTTGCGCGGTAGCAAAAACTAAACACACACTTATCAGCGACCTTTGGCTGTCCGTGAGAAATCGAAGAATTAACGGATCATAATAGTTTATGTCAATCTTTAAATTCTCAAGATACAAGCAGTTTGCAAAACAAGGTAAATATACTGATGAAATACTAAGGTTTTTCAACGAAGCAGGTACACCATCAAAATTTAACATTGTTGAATACGGTTCTGCGATATAATCAAAACAGAATGTGTGCAATTTAGGAAACATTTGAGCAAAATTTATGATTTCAATTATCGCATTTGAGTCAAACAAGACAAGCTCTTCTAGATTAGGTAAACTGAAGCAGGGTTTTACGCGTTGATCTTCAATCAAGCTACTACTCAAGCAATTTCCTTTTAACCCTATCAAATGATGCAAATGAGATATATCGTTGGTTGTGAAATCTACGTTATTCAAAAAAAGAAAACGAAGGCTAGGAAATAGTTTCAGAAACTGGTTCAAATTACACAAATTTCTCCTGCCGTCTTTATCATCAAATAATTCTAATTTCGTAACTTTATCAAAGGATACACGAAATTTCCTCCAATCAGTGATTGCTTCTTCAGCCGATGGTTGAAACATAACTAATTGAAAGAATTCTGTTCGATTCAACTTACTTAAAACATCGGATATAAGTTCCATTGCTTCTTTTAGTTGTTCGTCTTGATCTACACAAAATTTAGCCTTTATCAAAGACTTTAAACTTTGACCATGAGTCAAAAATAGTTTTTGAGTGTTGCAGTTTCTTGTTTGATTAATATGTTCGGGATCGAAGTTCTTTACCATAAAACAAATTGAATGAAAGCAGCACGCTTCAACAAAATCTGGGAGATACGGCATCTCAGCTTTGTTTACATCAATCAGCAAACTTATTCGAACTGTCGTTTTCTTTAATGCAGTATTAATTCCTTTACAAGTTTTAGCTAAATTTTTCACATAATTAAAAGAGCCTGGCGTTAAATAGGAACACGGAATCAAGAATTGTACAATTTTTTCCAGAACTTCCAAAGGAACTTCCAGTAAATAGTTGGTCATTCCGACTAAGATAGGTAGTCCAAAGTAATTTCACAGTGAAGATATAATACCATAAATCGTATTTAGTCACTTTTATCTGAAATTTTTTTAAAAAAATTGTGCCGTCGAGCCAGAACCGCCCAGGTTACAATCTGAGATTTAGCTCTTGTATTCCTCAATTCATTAGAGAACTCTACACAGAATGAAGTTTTTGAGAAATTGTTTGAAATCGATCCAATGCCGGACTTTTTAAATTTTAGGATCCCTGAGAAAGGGTTTTGTTTCCGGACCAAGCGATGCACATTTATATTAGCTGAAACTACTAAAGACCGACATTTATGGCTAATGACATGAGTATTAAGACGTCCGCGTATTCATACTCGTCAGTAAACAGACAATTATCATTTTGACCAACCAGAGTCGAGACGAGGAAGAAATCAACAGTAAATACTTATTTCTATTGCAACTCTCCTTTCTCAACTCGATTCTGATTCGTTAATACTAAATTTTTCTGCTGGAGAGTATGGATAAGCAGTTGTCTAAAAACAGACTGCACTCCGAGAAGATGGCAGTGATGAACCGAGCGCTGGAGCAGAATGAAATCGACGAACAGTTGTGAACATCTATTTTCCGATTTGTGAAGCGTCAAGTTGATACAAACTTAAGGACACCATCAGAAAACCGTTGAAAAATATCTAATAAAAGTGTCCGAAAGATAAAATAAACGGGTAAATGAAGTTCTGTCAATGTGTCCCATACAACCAAACAGGGACAAGTTTAATGAAACGAGTTTTTTGGCTGAGATCGACATTGGAGCGACACTAGTCTGACATTCGACACTAGTCTGACATTATGGCATTTTTTCGAACACATTAATTTGACCAAGGAACTGGTTAAAAAAATGAGAAAATCGGAAAAAGTTTTCGGACATGTTTTGAGAGGGGCTAATCGGTTACATACGGAAGTAGCTGTCCGTACTTCTGATAACCTTTGAAACCATGGCTTAAATTGCTGCGACAGTTCTACCTTGGAGATGGTTTCGAATCACTCTAGAGATGACTGATGATGAGCGACCTCTGGTTGAATATGTAAAAAACATAGAAAAACGTGCGAAGGGCACTTGTTCGTTTTTTTCGATGAAAGCTTGAATATTGACAAAATTCCCAATTTTCTCAAGTACTATGTTCCAAACACTCATGTTTTTTTTGGAGCCAGCTGCTCTTAGTTTTCAGAACAGACTATCAGAAGCGAAGTTAAGAACTCGAAAGCGAATATGTAGTAGTAGTAGGGCTTTTGTGCTCGTAGCACAAGGGGTTTCCCCCTGTCGGTTTTTCGTTCTATAGTGAAGTTTTACTTCTACAGTCATTCATTGTGCAATCGCAAGCAATTCTCCATGTGCACTTGTTCGTAGTCCTTCTCAAATTTTCTCCAAAATAACCACAATATTCGCTTCTTCAGTCTGCTTGTTTCTCTCACGTCAATTTTGATCACATTCGCTAGCCGACATGTTTGGTAAAGGAATTCGTCCTCCAAAAATTTCTTTTTCGGCCTCTCGAGCTGAAACTTATCCTTGAATCCTTGAACTACTAGCCAGCTACCTAACAGCACGAAAACAATGTGTTAAATTGATATAAGCAAATCTCCAGTCACGCCAGTAACAAGTGGAGTACCACAGGGTTCAAAACTAGGTCCGCTCATGTTCCTGATATACGTTAACGATCTTCCAGAATCAGTCAAACCGAGCACTTTTTTTGGCTACAGCGACGACTTTAAAGTAATTGCAAAGAACTACGAAGAAGCAATTGTCCTCGGAAATGAAATTGAAAAGTGGAGTCTCAAAAACCAAATGGTACTAAATATGGGAAAAAGTAAGGCACTACGCATTAAAGGAAATACAGAGCCTGTGAGTTCAAAAGGCGTGAAACTAGGCACTGTCAACTCCCAGAAAGACCTAGGAGTGATAATGACAAAAAACATCTCGTGGAACGAAAACATTAAACGTAGGACCGGTAAAGCATGGCGAGCCTTCTTCAACCTCAAACGTAACATCTCATGCTATGCAAATCTCGAAACAAAATTGAACGCCTATGTAGGTTACGTCGTTCCTGTCATTTCCTATGCATCGCAGGTATGGTACCCATCAAAAACCGAAATGCGGGAAATCGAAATAGTTCAACAAAAAGCTACTACATGGATACTTAACTACTCCATCGGATACAAAGAGAGACTACGTACCCTGAAGATCTTACCACTCTCAATGTACATCGAACTCCATGATATACTGTTTCTTCAATCGGTCATGGACGGTAAATACAGCGTCAGTGAAGATTCAATTCCAATATCACTGAGAGAAAGCACCACGAGACAATGCAGCGAATTCGAGCTCAACAAAAACCGCATCAGCAAAACAGACGAAAATTTCTGGACGAGAGCCCCGAAACTTTTCAATATAGTCCTCAAACAGTTTCGCGACAACCCGACGAAAAAACAACTGACAGAAAGTTACTTCAACTACTTTGAAAACAGTTACAATGAGCTAGACACATGCACCTGGCGTGTACTGTGTTCCTGTGGATCGTGTAACCCCTAGTAACACCCCTGGGCCAATGAGCCCTAAAGCCTCTACTACTACTACTACTACTACTATACAACCGCGCGAGGAACAGGAATACGATGGAACATTCAACATGTCAACATCGTAATTTTTCGATAAAATTTTTGACAGCAACAGAAGGTTGTTGATCTGTATATACATTGGCAGTGGCAATAGTGAAATTTCGATTAGCCGATCTTTGTACGAATCCATATGCGGAATTATCCATTTAACTATACGCCTTTGCACATTTTCAAGCTCCGTAATAATGTATTTACTCAATCCATAACATGGACTTGCGTACGTGAGTATTGGCACGATCATAGATTTATACAAATCCAGTTTAGCTTTTTGTCCAAGATTCGATACGCTTCTTTTTATCATGTGAAAAACACGAAATGCTTTGCAGCAAACCTTATTTATATGCAAATTCCATTTTAAGTCACAGGAAAGCATGAGCCCCCAATCAGATTGAGTTTCCTCTGTTTTAATCGATTCGTTTCCAAAAAGCAATCGTTTTTCATTTTTGGACATTTTAATTAGGCAGCATTTATCCATATTGAAGGGCATGTTGTTTCTAACGGTCCAGTCATACAACGCATTTAAATCACTTTGAATATCTATTGTGCTTAAACCCACGCTGAGAAATTTGGCGTCATCGGCAAAAAGTAGGGGAAACAATTGATCGCACATTTTCGGGAGGTCGTTAACAAAAACCAGAAAAAGTATGGGGCCCAAAATACTCCCTTGCGGGACACCGCTAGTAACTTGTATTGGTGACGAGTTTACTCCATTTATACGCACGACTTGTACTCGATTTGTCAAGTATGATTCGATTAGTTTCAGTAGCCTGTTTCTGATGCCCGTTTCAAAAGCATACCATGATCCACTCTGTCAAAAGCTTTACTGTAGTCAGTAAAGATTATATCAACATCATGTTGACTTTCAATGCCCTGGTACACTTTTTGCAAAAAGATTATCAATTGAAGAATCGTTGATCGTTTTTTCCTGAAGCCGAACTGAGCTGCGTGAAAAAAAGAATGGTAATGATCGTACAGTCGTCTAAAAATAATCCTTTCTAGAATTTTCGAAGCTATTGATAACAGAGATACCGGTCTGTAATTTGTAACATGGCATTTATCGCCTTTTTTAAATAAGGGACTTATAATTGCTTGTTTCCAATTGTTTGAAAAAATGGCTGTTTGGAAATTTTTTCTGAATAACTGTGAAAGAGAATGAGAAAGAGTAATGCACAATTTTTTTTACAATATTGGTGGAATTTCATCGGATCCTTTACTCTTGTTTATGTCCAAGTTCATGCAAATTTCAATTACTTCCTTTTCGAAAAAAATTTACAGTGGTAATCAATTTTACGCATTCTTTTCAATTACACCCTTCAATAAATTTTGTCGATTTTGTATACACGGAAGAGAAGAAGATAGAAAATAGTTCTGATTTACCCTTGTCCGTCTCCTCCGAGACAGACTCGTAAAACATTTTCCGCGGGAGATTTGACTTCCTAAATGCTTTGAAATACTTGGAAAATTTTGACGATGCTCGTTCTGCAGCTAGCTCTTGTTCGTATTCAACTTTGTCAGTTTCTGCACTGGTATCGACTAAATCAGCTAATGCTATGACCTTGTCATGAAATTCTGGAAAATTCTTCCGCGCAGTTTTAAGGCACTTTATGTAATGCGATGTTTTTTGCGTAATCCACGGTGGTACCGACATTCTGTGCGCTGTTCTCCTGGGTACATTCTGAGATATTGCGGTATTGAGCCAGCTATACCATAATTCCAGAACTTTATTAGGATTCGAACAACAGAAAGGTTCGAATTTTGTTTTATTCAACGTTTCTCGTAGTTTTCCAAAATCGCCTTTACAGTAGCTATAAATCAAATCTTTGCAGCAATTTCGCTGCAACAAGGACGATATTTCAACGTTAAACTTAACTTTGATCGGGAAATGATTCGAGAGTTTGCTAAAATAGTTATCCCTTTGAATGTCTTCAATATTCACTATCTGTATGTTTTTTTCCCACTAAAATCAAATCTAGAATACCAGTTGCAGCAGTTTGGAACGAGATTTTTTGTTGCAAACAATATCGATCAATTATATCAAGAAAAATATTTTCTTGCTCAACAGCAGATGAAAGACTCGTCCAGTTTATTGTTGGGAAATTGAAATCCCCGTATATTATTAATTCATCAAAATTATTTTTGATTTTTTGCAAACATTTAAACAAGTTTTCAATATCAGCGTTCGTGTAAGCGTAAGTACTGTTTGAGGGTGGTAAATAACAGCAAACAATAAGTATTTTCTTTTTACATAAACAAATCAGGCATGCAGTTACTGAACCATTATCTTCAAGATTCAATTTAACTTTCTCAGAGTTGATTTCATTTTTCACGCAAATCATAGTCCCAACGTGTGCTGTTTTTCCGGATTTTGCTTTTCTATTCGATAAAAAACATTGATATTGAGGTATAAAAAGTTCGCCTTCTGCAATATCGTCTGTGAGCCATGTTTCTGATATACATACAATATCAACAGCATTTACTAGCAGAAAATTCGAAAAAATTCTCCTTCGATCCGATTTATATAAACATCTAATGTTATAACACAACATGCTTAGTTCACCAGTTGAATTTTCTGGTCACTCATCAATTACTACTGCTTGGTTATTTAAATACAAAATTCCATTTTTGATATGAATGTTCTTTGGATCATGTTGGTTTGTATCTAATAACTCTCTTCTTTTTTTTTCAGAAATGTTCGCTCTTTCATTTGCTCTTCTTTGTTTAAAGATTTTGAAACAAAAACTCGATAGGCCTCATCGTTGTATGTTGGTTCGAAAACTTTAAGCATTGGTGCACGTGCTAATATTTTATCAACCGTATAAGTATTTGAGAACTTAACAAGAATTTGCCTTGCTCGAGGATTTTGTGAATTGTATTTGCCAAGCCTACCGAAACCGGATATATCTTCTTTTCCCACACCCAGATAATGTACAACATCAAATAACTGTTTTTCATCGTGTTCAAAAACTTCTTTTCGGTTTGGTTTTTTAGGGGCATCGCTTGTTTCAGGCAAACCGCTGAACCTTAACTCTAGTGAATATTCAGCATTATTTTTCACAATTGAAGAATACTTAGCTTCGGGTTCTATGGCAGTTGGTGTCAGTGCCGTCACAGCAAACTTAACACTCTCCACTGTGGCCTTCAAGTCTGCAATTTCCTTGGTGACCTCTGCGGAGATGTTGTTTTTCAGTAAGTTGCATTGTGCTGATGGAAGGCATGTGTCACACAAAAAACATCACATTTTTGGCCCTCGCCAAGAATTTGTACTCGTCGTTCGAGTATCCAGCACGCCCACCGTGAGTCCATCTTTGGCAGCTCTCACACAGAATCCAGTTTTCTCCATTTGGTTTGGTACAAACAGTACAGCAATCACTCTGTTTGGATGCCAATCTATTCATCGTCTCAGGCATTACGTTATATGAAACTATTTAATAAGTTTTGCTGTGAATATGATTCAGATAACTAAAAATGTCGATGAAAACAGACATTTTTTTATCAGCAAAATTATTAAAAATTGCCAAACTAGGTGATTTTGAATTTTCGTCAACAATTCAGCTCAATCACTGTAACAAACAAAAATTAAATGAGCGTCCAATTTTTAAAAATGCTAAACCGCCAAGTTAAACCGCTACGAAAAGCCGAAGCTTGAATAAAAACATTAGATGAATTTATATTACAATTTTTTTGAAAAGTTCCTTTCTTGTGGTCCAAAGCAACCGAATAAAAATAAGTTTAACGAACTCATT